>NC_137582.1:98798054-99034602 GCF_963210335.1 Falco punctatus | reverse complement strand
TCATTCTGCCTTCAGCCCAAAAAACACCCAAGGATTAAGCTAATCATCCATTAATATGTGCCCTGGAGTGTCCTGCTTTAATAAGGGGAAATATGTCTCTATAATTCCTATAGCATCATAACCCTAGCTTAACGGAGCAGATTTCTCACTACCATTTGTTAATTTTCTTTTAAAAATGCATTTGCAATAAAAGTTAGTTGCCTTCACTCTGGAGCAATGGGTGTGAGGGACATTCCTACACCCTCTCTGTATCTATGCAGAAGGAAGGAAGGGGAACAGTTGGCTACTTTCCACAATAGCTAGACTCAGCCAAAGAAAAGCTCCACCACATGCCTGCTGCAACTCCCAGGCCCTGATCCAGCCAAGCAGGGCATTTCAAATGTATGCTGCAGAAGAGATGCTGAATTTTCGGGGGAGAAAGAGGCATTTTTAGTATTGGGAATTGCATTGCCGCTGATCACTTCTGAATAGGATTATATACTTCTACCACAGTAACATCTTCTGTATACATAGGGCTCCAGGGAACCCAGAAGATAAGCTGCTTTTCTTCATTTCAGAGATGGAGATCTGATTCTCCTTGATTTTGTCCCTGCAAACAAATGCAGAGAGAATGCCCAAAACCAGCCAAAACCCCTAAAGCACCTTTTTATCCTCGTTTGTTTTTTTTTTTTCCTGCTTGTGTTCCTAGGCCCGGCATGGGTCTACCTGGCTCACAAAGCAAGCAAGCAAGAACAGCCGCAGGGCAGCATCAGATCTGCCTACAGTTTTCCATCACCTTCTAGGTGCACAGAACAGCTGGCCCTTATGAGGGTTCCAGCCACACTGCCAACAGCTCTTCCCCATGCCATGGGGTGGATGCTAAAGCCCAATTCAGAAACTTTACACCAGCCCTAAGTCAGGCAGGAGGCTGCTCGAGCATCGCTGGGAGGCCACCAGGCAGCCTGGCAGGGGCCACCTACAGCCCCCTTGAAGGCTGTTGTCCCAAGCAATGCAAGAAGGTCTGAGGAGCACGGTTTCCCTCCAGTTTCTCTGCTTCCAACATTCAAACTTCACCTTCCAGTTACTCTGGGAGATTGTGCACATGCCAGATGTGCCAACAGCTCTGCCTAAACCTTCTGAGCTCCCCAACTCTCCCGTATCTGCCTTGGGAATGAAGACACTTTTCCTATCTCTTAAGACCTACTTCTACCCAGTGCTGTGTATATACCTTTCTTTCCATATAACTATACGAGTCTTGCCTGCTGGACTGCAAATCATTTGTTGTAGCCTAAAACAAACATACACAAAGAGACTCTGGCCTCACATACCATCAGTCTGAGCTTTTGCTCTTGAGTTGAGAGGCACAAAGATTTCAGGTTTTGCCGTCAACTCAAATCTGATTTAACTGACAGTGCTAATGGAGGCTCAGCAATTCTGGGATACAGGGTATTCTGGTTAAGTCACCTGCATGAGTAATTCAGAGGTTGTCTGGATGCCAAGTAAGCCTTTCCTCAAGGCACAGAGAGAGGGGAAAAGGAGCAAAACCCTTGAAAAACATCTGTTTGTTTATAGTTCCTCTTGTCAGTCAGGCTTCTTGCCAAAAGCTCATTAAATGTAATTAAAGGGAGGAAAAATGTATGATCACATTTATTATGTAGATAAAGAAGTTTAGGGGAGTTTATGTAAAAAAAAAAATAAAAGAGAGAGAGAAAGAAAGAAAAATGTGTTGATACCTCTGCTTCTTGTAGGGTCCCATGGTTCAAGCATACCATGTCTGGGCACGTGATAGGAGAACCACAACCTTCTTGAATTGCCAGCTGCATGTACTGTTTTAGACACTAGAAATAAGTAAAGAAAAGAGAGGAAAAAAAGTTATAGCCCACATGCTGGTAACACACAGATGCTAGAGATGCTGCACAGCTACCACCTCCGCTGCCTTAATTGGCTGTCCTGAAGATCCAGCACACAGAAAACATCAATTATTATAAGCGTGAGCACTACCAGTCATTACACTGGAAAGAATGCAACAAAGAACAATTAATTATGCATGACTTCATCTGCCGAGCATTGCGCTTACCCAAGTCAGCAAGTCAGACCTTTCAGCGCTAACAACCCCTACGCTCTGCTAAACTGGGATTGGAGGCTTTAGTAGGGGGAGTACCTCTCATCCTAATTAAACAGGCTTCACTCTTTTGTCCTTCCTCCTGTGTTCTTCATTCAGACTCATAGCCAGCAGCCTCCATCGTAGGAGACCTCATTTACAAGAAAGAGACTACTGTTCTCAGCTGCAAAGAAAGGGGAAGGGGGTTTATAACCCAGTTAGGCAGTTTTATAACACTAGAAGATGTGCAGCTATCCATTCTTCCCTCCCCCCAAGCTCTGCCCCCACCCACCCCCAGATCAGGTAATTTCCATGGTTTACCATGTTCTATCATCAGCCTGTAGTCTATCGAGCAGGAGTTCAAATCCATTCCCAGCATGGAGGCTGCCTTATGAACGTTTCCAAATTGCTCCATTACACAAAAATGACTGCCCTCCCCCCTCCAAGGAAAATATCCCTCTGTTCTCCCCACATCTTACTGGGCAACCCAGTTTCAAATATATTCAGCTTGCCTTTTTGACACATATTATGGAATCTTCAATAAAATCATGGCACAAAACTGGTGCAATGGACCAAAGAACAGCACTTGAACTGTCTCTCCAAACTGCACACCTAAGTGAGCGAGTCACTTCTAAATCAAAAACAAGCAAGTCTCCTCAAAATAGTGACAAAGCTTACAGTAAATTGCAAATCACTGTTGACAAAATAACAAAACATGGATTTCTGGCAGATTCTGTATCAGCTTGCATAGCTCATTGTAAATAAAACCCACATATTTTACAAGCAGCAGGACTAAATCAGCTTTGTTCCCTACAGATTTGTATTTTATGCCCATGTGATAAACCTCCTGTCCTCCTCCTCGGTACTGCTGGCTTCTGCCCTTACTGCCCCATCAGATTTCAAGAAATATATCAAAGTCTAAGGTCTCTGAGACCTCTGTGTGTCTGCCAACTTTCCGAACAGGCACTGAGTTCAAAACTGCTAGGTGGGTTGTGGGGAAACCCCAGCCTTCCAGAGCATCAGCTCTGGGATAGCCCCGGGCCACTCCACAAACAGTTTTTTCCAGTATTTACAGGCATTTAACATTCAAGTCTGTGTTAGTTTGGACTGTTCTGAGAAGGCCTTGCATATTGTGCTCAGATTAAAGAGATTTCCTCATTTGTATTTTTACTGGAAAACTGGTACCCTCTTAAATGTCAGGATAATTAGGACTTTTACAAATGGAAATGAGGTTTCCTTTTTATTCTGCCTGTCTCTCCACTGAAATGTCCACATCCACAAGTTTTGGTTAATTCTGACGAACTGTACAGAGGTATTAGTTCAAGCAAGTACAATCAGCTTAACTTTGTGGCATTTTAAATGAGCTTACTCTTGATCTGTAAGTATTTGAAGCATATTCATTTAGAAGAACATAGGGGTATAACCTAAATGGTAAAGCTTTAAATATCTAGCTCATTAAGCACTAATGGGTTCAGATTCAGCATGCACCCCTATAAGAAAGCAGCAGAGGAGGCTGTAAGGAATTGATGGTGCAAGTAGCATGTGGGAGGTGAGGGAGATATTCACAGGTGAAGAGCAGAACAGAAATCATGTCAGTAACCAAAGGCAGCATTAGCTCCCTAGAGAATATGAGCCCAGATTTAACCAAGGAGCTATTCTTTTATTATTCAACAGCAGTCCCAGCGCCCTGTCCCATCTCTTCACCCAACTCCCTCAAAGGCATCTAGGCACAGTGCTTATAAAAGGTCAGTTTAACCACCAGGTCAGTTCCCCACTAGCACACACAGCCCCACAGCGCAGAAGCAGAAGCAGGTACACAACCACGGTGATGCCTGGGAGCTGGTACCCGAGAGACAGGCTGCTGGGGCCCTGACCGCATCTGCTGCCACCATGGGCAGCGGCAGCAGCTGACACAGAGAAAGCCAAAAAAAGTGTCCCCAGAGCCCAGGGTGGCTCCCTGTGCCATTGCTGATACGGATGGAGACTGTGGGTGACCTGCTCCTGCAGCCCTGCAGTCATTAAGCAGCTAGCATTGCCCACATGCTTCAGATCGTATCCCAGGAGAAATGGGCTCTCAAGTGCTCACTCTCTGCACAAATTTCCTCTCTGGTTTGTGCCTCCACCATGAACGATGTGAACAAAAAATTCTGCCCCGAGGCCCTTCCCCAAAGCCTGTCTGTGCTGCAGTGTGTTGGCTGCACTTCTTAGGATACGTGGGCAGCGATGCTCCAGCAGAGCCTCCTTACATCTCACTCCCTCCTCTCATGGGGGACCTGATTACTTTCTGGATCAAATCTCAGGACAGCGTTTGGGAAAGGGGTAATGTTTCCCTCCCATCAAAGTATTTATTTTTCCTTAATTCCTCAGCAAGTATGGAAGAGTGACCTTTTACTTTCGCTAAGATCCTGGCTTCTGTCTCCTCTGTGGTGCTGCCCGATATTTAGTAATTTTTTTGACAGCATCTTACAGTGGATTTGTATTCTGGGGGCAGCTCAGGTCAGCCGGTTACAGACGGAGGACAAAGCCTCAGAAGTTACTGCAGCTCTAGCAGCAGCCCAGAGGCTTGTTCTTAATTTAGACTTCCAGGACAGAAGCTCAGAGCACTGACAATTACCCTTCCGTGCAAGGATGGGCATGAAGCTCTTAAGGAGCTTCAATCCACAGTATGGATTTTGCAATCAGTTGCAATACGCAGTATCTAAATCATTAGGGGTACCAGGCCAGGAGAACAGAGGTTTCTGAGGGTTGCTAATGCATCTGCATTCTCTTCTTCTAGCTCACTGCCTGGTCGTAGGTGAGGATAGGTGAGCAACTGGAGCCTTTTGCAATACTTTTAGAGGGTGCTGCGCTTTCCGAGAGTGACTTGGAGAGATTTTATAGTAAGACTGTGTAGTGCCATGGCTCTTCAAATGTTTCAGAGAAGCTCTCCCTGTTAAATAGATTTTATAAGTATTCAATCTGTTGCCTTGATTTTCTGCACTTGGAGAAGGTGCTGTGGGTGCAGTTCATGAAGCTGATGGAAGGACTTAAGGGTGCTGGGAAACTCAAAGGAAGCATTTATCACTGAAGAATTAAACTTTTTACCTAAGTCTGTATATGAATGAAGACGTAAACTTCTTGTTCCCTCTTTCACAAGTTAGCAGCAAAGAAGAGAGTGGAAACCCACCAAAATTTTAAAATATGCCTTCACTTTAACAGTAAGACTGTTTTTACAGGGGTTTTACTATTGTTTACAGCTCATCTACTAATTTAGCTACTTACTTGAGAAGCGGCAAACAAAAGTAGCTGAAAAGATGTACAAGCTGCAAATGTGATGAAAAGAGGATTCAGTGTCTGTATAATGAATCATGACTGACCTTCTCAGCAGCATGTCCTCCCACACTACAGAAAATATATTACGCAGGCATAAAATGTTAAGACTTTTCCTGTGTTTTGCCTATAAAATTCAGCAGTATCTCAGGAAAACTGCACACACTACATAGGCTACTTAATTGCTCTACAAAGTGAAGGTAAGGTCAAGATATTCAGCCTTCTGTGGTATTAAGAGTTTCTTGAAAGGATCTTAATCTTAACATCCAAGAAATCACACGGTCTCAACACCCTTGGGCTATGCTCCCCCACCAATTTCCCACGATGCCATGACTTACAAGCATACAGTTACAAGCAAGTCGGTGGCTGAGGCTGCACTACAGGACCTGTGGCTTATAATGACAGTCACACCATCGCCTTGCTCTCCATAGCCAGAGCAAGTCATCAGCAGTGACCTTCCTACCAGCACAGCGAGTTTTCCACCAACACATCCCATCGTCAAGGCAGAGTGGTTGAGGCAGACTGAAAATCTACTGAGGTCTTGCTGAACGGGTTTGAATCCTGCTGACCACAGATGAAATTGGAGGTTTGGCTCCATTACGTTCACCCCTCCAATAAAAGGTAGGCACCAACACAAAGAATTTCAACTTCCGTAGTGGCAAGTGTACCCTAATCAGTTACATTCAGTTTACTCGTATTTTCCCCACTGAGCAACCATACCATGTACATATCTGTATTCTGGGATACATAACAAAATCCTGATGCAATCAAGCAAGGGGGATCAATTAAAATGTGATAATGTCACTCCACCAGCAAAACTCAGTACACCTAACAGAAGGTTTTGATGCAGATCTAACCTTGCCAAGCGTGTTTTGCTCCTGCTGGACTACTGTTGGCTTCAGTGGAATGAGTGCTACAAGTAATTTTTTCTCTGCCCGAGATTCGTAATGTATAATGATACCCTTTTCAAACAATTTGCTGTCTAAGCATTCCGGGGCAACATTTTTTTTTTGCCTTTTATGCTGGTTTTGCCTTTCAGGCCATCAGCTTCCTCTATTCAATAAAATAAGCTCAATATCTATTTAGCCACTTGACGAAGTGCCACTGATGAGTATCTAGTAACTTAAGGCCTGTAAAGTACCTGGAACAAATTATCATGCAACATACATGCATATTTTTTTTTTATCTTGCAGGACTTGTAAGAAAGATTACGATTTAGGCCAACATTTATATATGCCCCAAGTACATATTCCTCCTAAAGCTAAGGCTTTGTTGAAAGTGTATGCTGTAATACAAGGGAAAAATCTTTTACAAAGCACTAAAACGCCCAATCCAGGAAGGCACAAACAAATAACATAAAAAATTTCTTCTCCAGTAATAAGCACTTCCTCTAATCTTCGAAAGTGTTTTCTATGGTCAGCTACAAGCCCCAGGAATAGAAAACCCTGTTCATTTATTGAATTCATGGATTCTTCATTTCACTGCTTCTCCTACATGCTGTTCTAAATGCAACTTTCCCCCCCCCCCCCCAAAGTATACTGTACAGAGGGAATTTTTAATGTACTGCCCCCCCAAAAAAAAAATAAAATATCTGTTTGGCAATGTATTTAATCTGCAAAGGGACCACAACAGTTGTGCATTTTAACATAAGAACAAGTTCAAAGTGTAACTTCAGTGTTAGGTTGCTGGGCAATGATGCGACAAAGGTGCTACATCCCTCTCACTGTGAAATTTTATGTTTCTACTCAAAGCTATTTTCAGCTAATCTCTGTGCCAGAGACAAAAGATGAATCTCAATCATTCCTACACATTGCTTTTTCAGGTACCTCGAATGTTCCATTACCTTGCTTGTCTCCCATTTAGAGCAGCTTTTTAGCTCACTAAATGCAGGCTCATCGGTTTGGATGCAAAAGCATAAAAGGAAACCACATATGTAATGTGACAAAATCAAACAGGTAGTTTTATTAACACAGAGGGATGGCTAGGAAGAAGAAAGAAACAGAAAACACTGGCCTGTTTTCCTGTCAAATGCTAAAGGTATTGCTGTTGGCCACTGTGCAGCAGCTGATACAGGATAAGGGTCTTTAATTAAATTGCAGAAAGGGAAAAAAAATTGGTCTACAGTATTTCGTAACCAGTATTAGGGCATGATCTACATTAAGCATGAAAATGCACTAAATGATCAAAGGCTTCTTGCCAAAACCAGAAGGTCTTTCCTTCTAATGTATAATTTGAAGGCAAATTCAGTTTCAGAAAAATTAAGAAAGCCACAGGTTTCCATCTTAAAATCTGCAAGACTGATTTAAAATGTTAACTCTCTCTTCCCTATTTGTCCGCAAAACTGTTTTGCTTGGGTTTGGTGTTTTTCTTTTGCCTTAGCTTTTTCAAACTCAAAATTTGGGGAACAAAAAAAAAAAAACCACCACAACTACGGAGAGAAAACATAACTTTTCAGTTGGCATTTCAGAGTGCCTTATGATTCAGAACAGACCAACAGAAAGGCATTTAGTTTTGTTTCAGTTCTAGGCACTGTTTGTGTACTTTTTATTCAGTAAGATATAACTTTCATTACTTTCTCATCATTTAGAAATGTTACCTGTTCTTCAGTGCATCACATGACAATGGAATAAGTTATGTAGTATTATTGACTTTGGTGAGACAGTTTACGTCAGAACTCTAAATTTAACCATCTGATCCCTTCAATACTTAATATTTAATCATTTGTGTACTCAAATAAATATATAAGCCCCCCCTACAAAAACAGTACTCAGAGTGTTTATGACAGGTCTACATAACATTTAGTAACATGTTGATCATTGCATGACATCTGCACTTCTGCATGTTCAATCTCTCAAATGGGCTAGTTGCCTTCAATGTATGGTAATCGAACTCCCGGAATCTAGCAAGTATTTCTCAACTGGTCTTCTAATTTGGTAAATCAAGTCTACTGGGAATGAGCTTGGAGATATCTGCACTTCACTGTGAAAAAAATGGGAGACTTTCTTAGTTTTACTAAGTAAAACTTTCTTAGTTTTAGTAAGTAAACAAAAAACATCATTTTTGCTTGGTGTTTTCTCTTGGTCATGACAATGTGCTTTTCAGTGGTGTTATTCCTCCCCTTCTACTGAGCCATGATGTGCCTAGATGTCATTTGAGGCTAAAGGGGCATTTTTTCACTTTCAAATTCATATACATTTGCTCTATTTAGCAGGCATCTCATGTTCTTTGTCATTTGCCTCTTGTCTTTGATATACTCAGTCTCTCTGCTCTCAGGCTTTCCTGCCCATGCTTGCTGCTGCTGCTGCTGATCCTTCCCATCACTTTGTCTCCAGTTGTCCAGTGTTCCCCTGCACAAGTGATCTGAAGCTTCACAGCACTAAGGACAAAATCCTAATATTTAGCCTCCTGAAGGAGGCAGGGCAACACACAGCTGCTCTTAAAAAGATTAAGGAAAGCAGAGGGGCCTTAAAGTGTCCAGCTGGTGAACTGCAGCAGAGAATCTCCTCTTTCTGGAAGGGTACCCCTTCCCCTCTAGCAAAAGTAGCCAGCAGCAGCACACAAGCCCCTCTCTCAGAGGCTGCAGCATCCCAAGGCACTGACTCGCCAGGCAGGCAGCTGCCCAGGGCATCCAGCTGTCAACAGCAGCAAAAAAAGCCTTTTTTATCTACATCTAGCTGTGTGTGACAGCAAGGTCAGGGCTACAGCAGAAAATCTTGTTCTCCCAAACACCTTTGGATCACCTTCCACTTGCAGGATAGCCAAGGCAGCACAGAAGCTACCTGGGCTTCTATTCGACATTGCACATTGACTTCTCCTTTCACATGGGATGAAGTTTAATTCCATTTAGATTGCACTGGGTGCACCAAAATAGCAAACAGGTGGGTCACTGTGATATTTGTTTTGCATGTTTTGTAACGTAGTTACCTCACACACTTCCCCAGAAGTACAACACCCAACAAAGAATTTGCTTGGAAAAGAAAAAAAGAAGGGTGAATCATGCTAATTCTGCACAAACATGTGCTGACAACACAGGACAACACACGTGAAAGTATCTTCTGTTTTCAGTTTGTTATATGTTGTCTCAGGCATCTTAAACCCTGTTCCAGTAAATAACACACAAGATGGATATAAGCTGCTGCTTGATGTAAATAGCATGCCATTTATTGCTTACCTAGCTCTCATCAGGACTCTGAAATGCTCAGGAGGAGGGGGAAAAAGAGGAAAGACAAAACCAAACACAACTGGCGTGCAGGGATGAAGCTGACACCAGCTTTTTTACCGACTCCAAAACAATGTTTTCCCTAACAGTACCCCACTGGTTCCTTTCTGTCATGACTGCCACCAGGGCAATCTTACCAGGTCTGGTAGAATCTCACCTCCATGGCTGCTTACAGGCTGCAGCCTCACTCCAAGTCCTCCACAGGGGCTTTGGTATTCCCAGTATTACTGCTAGCCCTGCACCCCTCACTACTGCTTCCACAGGGTGGTTTATGCTGTGCCAGCCACCAGGGCACTGCTAGGGAGAGTAAGCAAGGTGCACGCGATCACACCACCCACCAGCTCTCCCAGCTGTTCTCCCAGGTTCAGTTAAGTTTTGAAAACATGGGAGTCTCCAAGACAGATACATTCCGGCCAGTCTAATGAGTGCCAAAGCCTGGGCAATGCCTGTGCCCTGTCAGAAGGCAAGAGCAGGGAGATCAGCCCACCCATTTCTGGCACTACCCTGCCAGAGTGCTCCTGCATCTTGCCTGAGTGCGGCACTGCTGGAGCTATCTGGGGGGAGAGAGAGAAGAGGAAAGGATACAAACATGGGGAAATTGACTAGAAGTCACTGTAATATTCAAAATGTAATTTTGTGAGTGCATCAATCAGGCTGTAGTTAATATTAGTTTGCTTTGGACCCAGATGTAAGTGCCCTGAAATAGTGTATTTTGTTACACTGTGATGGAGTAGCCAGGCACTGTGTATAATTGTTTCATGTACGTATGTGAGTGATGTGACCGCCACAGCGGCAAAAAACTGTGTAGTTGCACATGGGCACAGGCAAGGAAGAAAAAACTTGCAAGACAAGGTAAGCCAGCACAAGGGACTGCAGGTAGGAAGAACACCCCACCAAATAAGTAAGGAGGATGACTGGCAAGGCAAAAAGCAAGATAAGAAGCATCAGAACAGATGAGACCCCCTCTCCTTTTGGGAATGGGGCAAGCAGCATAAACCCATGCAGCTTAAGCAATATATATATATATATATATACACATATATTGGTAAATGTATACATGTAAGAGTGTGCACCACAGCATGGCACTACACAAAGGTATTATAGGTATTGGAAATTAACTGAGTAATATAAAGTGCAGTCCTCTCAAACTTTTGCAGACAAAGCATACCTCACATCCCTGACAAACCCTCTTCAGAGATCAGTCTTTCATTCAAGACCAATATAGTCCGGACACAACGAAACCAAGCCACCAGGTGCACTACAGCCATTTCAGTCTTGGGATGTGTCAATGTGTGCTTTATCTCACACTTCAGTGCAGTCTTATGCCAAGTGCAACAAACACTGAGAAATAAAAGGCTGATGCCTCTTCAGGCCTGACTTGGCTACCAAGTACGATGGCAAGTGTGTTCTGCAAACCATCTGCTTTTTCTTCTTTGAACAGAGTAAAAATGTTTACAGCTATTTGAAAAACTCCTGTCTTACTAGCAACATTCCACCACAATGCAAACATACAGCTTCTTCAACAGCTCACTTGGTTTGGCTAGAATACGGCTTTTATGAGGTATAATGTTTATTACAAGAGTTTCTAAGCTGAAAAAAATAGCTATACACAATTCTAACTTATTTAAATTCCTTGGTTTAACAGGCTACAAGTGAAAAGAAGCTTGCCCCTGTAGATGCTACATAGTAAAAATTTCCAATTATTTCCACAGCCAAAAATGCTGTAATGAAAAACAATCATAGATGCAGAATCGTCATTACAGTTAGAAAAAAAAGAGAGAAGAGACCTCACATGTAACAGAAGGAAAAGTAACAAAACTAAGTTTCGCCTTAGAGCAGAACCTATTATATCCATGTTAAGCCCTTTTCTATTTTAAATTTAATATTACTCTTGGATATATATAATTAACCTTAGTGACAGAAAATAAAAATAAGCCATACAAGCTGAAAGCACTGCTAGTTGAAAAAGTGATACGGGCTCGATCCCATAGCTCGCAGTTGACATTCTTACCCCAATACCTGCCTTGTAAAGGTATCTAGATGCCCTGGCGTGGGTGGGAGGAAATTTAGGGCATTGCATACCAGCACAGCTACTGCAGGCTGTGCCCCAGCAATGCCCCACGCAAGCTGCGGCATGGAGACACTCCACGGCAAGGTGCTTCTGACACTGCTCTTCGGAGGCTGCCCAAAGGTGCAACTCATGTGGCCCCCCAGAAACTGCTCTGGATTTAAGGCAGAAAATTATATAGGCAGGTGAAAAGTTTCCCAAGTCCCCCCTTTGTTACAGGGGGCAAGATCTACACATCTCTGTTGCATCAGCTGAGAGACGTCCATCAGGAGGATGTTCAGACACAGGCAACAACAGCCAGACAAAGGGCAGACAAGGAGCATAAGCACAGTCAAGATCTGTTATGCCCACTGAAATAAACAGAGCATGTCTAAAGGCTTCTCCCAACTGCATTTGGCACTCGCTCATGGCTGGCTCTTGGTTTAGACAAAGTCAGCAAAGTTTGCACAGATGCCGGCCAACTCTGACTGTACTCCTGCCTTCGCTGGCACGGCACGGCAGAGCCAGGCTCAGGGTGGATGCTCTGCCTGCTGCCGGCCAGGTAAGGGGTGGCAGCTGCAGCCCCAACAGGGGACAGGGGACAGCAACATCCCCAGCCACCAGTGACCCCTCCCTGTCACCAGTGCTCCGGAGGAGCAGAGAGCCCAGCTCTGCCTGGCACAGTCCTCCCTTCCCCAGGGGCCACAGGGTTATGCTGCCCAGCTAACACTGACGTTCATGTGCCATTAATGATACTAAGTTGTAGACACCGAATTCTTGGAGAAGAGTGGCACCACTGTAAAGGTGTCAAGTTCTCAGATTCGTTTTTTTGTGGGTTTTGTTTTGTTGTTGTTTTTTTTTAATTTAAAGCAGTAGCTTCATACCTACCTGTTAGGTATGCTCTTCTAAAACTTCGGTTGCAAACTAAAATACGGACATGTTTTGTGAAAGTCAGTATGGAAAACAAACTTTCTGAAATTCAGGTTGAAAATGCATAAATCTATCTCATCCTAGTTTCTTGAAACACACAGCTACATTTTAATTTTTATCCCATTTAAGCTACCTTGAATTCAGAGTAAGTGAAGATACTCTCACTCAAGCTGGCTTTACAAATATCAGATTTCTTCCATGAGTTCAAAAAATCAAGGCAAAACTTAAACGTGCTTGCTTGATGCTTATCTACAATCTGTTGTTAAAAAATAAAACCAAGTACATTTATTCTGGAGTTAAAAAAAACACATCCTTCCGGCAGCTTCTGACCTGTTTCCAAAATCCATTAGTCAGGTACAAAGTCACTATTGCCAGAGAAACTAGGTCCATTTTCCCATGCTGACAAAGAGACTAGAAGAGTACTAATATCTGTAGGGCTTTTATCAGCTCGCTCAACTTCTGCCTTTATCACTTCCACCAGTTTTATTTGATCTGAATCGGCAGGACAGAAAGTCCTCACTGGCCACTACAGACAACGCATGACCTGGGCGACATCTCTGCAGCACAGACTGCAGATGCAAAGGTTCAATAGGGCAAGGTTCATTTTTGTTTAGGTTTTCTGATCACCCTTAAAAATCACATACAAGACTTAAAAGGTCTCTGGGTGCTCAGAAAATAAGGGGGAAACAAAACCTCACAGTTATCTTGTGATGCTTCAAGATTTTGCTTCAGAAAAAAATAAATGCTGCAATTGCATATACACTGTGTATATTCTCTGACAATCTTAAAATGCATCTTTTTTTCCCATTTACTATTGGGAGTTGTTATTATTTGCTATGGGAATGTCTGTTAGAGGTATGAATTATCAAGAACAGAATGACAGAGAAGTCTTTTAAATAAGGTAAGACAGACTAACGCCAAATGCTTGTTAGGGATGGATCCTCTATCAGCATGGATAACACATGCTCCTTGTATGGGACAAGCAATTCCATCTCACAGTTCTGCCTACCTCCCGTGACCCTGCTCCTGTAACATAAAGGTGCTGCTAGATCTTACCGATGTACAAAAGATGCAGCTGCATTCCTGAAGAGTAGTCATCTTATCCAGGGAATATTCACAGAGACATAGCTTGCAAGTGAGCAGGGGCTCCAGAGCTAACTCTCCAGCTTCTGACTCATCAGCTGTCATGGTGTGAGGACAAGCCTTCCCAGCAGAGCCCATTCAGTCGCTGATGGTCCACTCAGCCTGAAAAGAGAAATCAACAGCTGAAACATCCCCACAAGCCATGTGGTCGCTTCTCATTAACCTGAGAATTTACATCTCAGATCCATAAAAGCACCTGCACACCCAAATGTACTACTTTGGCATCTTGGTGCTAGTCTCACACTTCAGGCCATTCAAAATTCACAAAGAAGGTGTCTGAGAGCCCACCTTTCCAAAAGGCCTGAACTGGGTTGGGTTCTCAGAGAACATTCACCTTGCTGGCACAAAGCACCTCAGGCAGGCCACTTATCGTCAAATTAAAAAAAACCAACCAACCAACAAACCAAACAAACCCAAAAAAACAAACCAAAAACTCACACAGGTGAGATCACCTATGTTATATGCAACAGTATAGGGGCCAGAGCCCTCACCAAAGACCTAGAAGGAAGCAGGAATCTGATTTGGGACAATAAATTCGTAATTAAAAAAATAAACTGCATTCATATGTACATATTTATATACATATACATATATATATATATATCTCGCTTGGCCTTTTTGAATGAGTTTCAGAGTCACACCCCTCCCATCCCTATGGGACCCTTCAGCCTTCATTGCACCCACACCATCTTAATGGGTGTCCCCAACCCCACCTGCCATTCCGGCTGGTGGCTCGGGAGCTCTGCTGGGCAGTGCAAGGCAAGAGCAAGCAGATTCCCCTTCCTAGGCAAGCACTTCAAATGTTTAGCCTGTAACATGGGGGGTGGGCACCACGAACTCCACCTTCTCCACGAGCTCTCACTGAGACTGCGAGCCGGCGGTCCATCGCAAGAGGGATGGCAAAGACACCCAAACCCAGGATTTCAGATTGCATGTCCTACTTCATACAAGGCTGCAGCTTAAATCCAAAAGAGTAAGAGTCATGTGCAGTCCTCTTTTCTGCATTGCCTTGATGATGCTGGCGAGCTGCCTGCTCAGATCTATAGCTTTTGTGCATCCTGCTTCCTGACATCCAGCTCTTCTATCTATTTCATAGGGCTCTCAGGCATCTAACTGAGGTTTGTGAACCATGAACCAAGTGCACTAGCACTTTGACAAGGAGATGCTCAGAATAGCCATGCTTCCACCACACATTATGTCACAGCAGTGCTTGGGGAAGAAATTTCTATCCTTTGAGAAGCAACAAATGGAAATAACATGCTCACACATAATGTTTTCTGACCTAAGTATTCAAAACCACTACACCATAACCATAAAAAAAAGTCAAGACCCTCATTCTTACACAGTAACACTGAAAGAGAAACTAAGGAGAATATCCTCATGCTTAAATGGAAATAACAGAAAGCAAATTCGCAGATTTTTAAATCTCAAAATAGACAGTGGAGTTTGGCACAGCATTTAAGGCACAGGAAAATCTATTCCCATCTCCAGGAAACTTGGCCCAGCTTCCACAGACCTGCTTCTGAACACACTCAACTGGTGGCAAGACGACCTTTACATCCATTTCTTACAAGCAGAGACATGGTGTCCAGCTGCACACAGCTGCCTGCCGCCGCGCCAAGAGTGCAGCTCTACTAAATCTGAAAAGCTGCAGCACAAATGGAGGCTGCATGAACACAAAAACAATCAAGACCCATCCGTGCGCCTGCCAGATCTGACATCTCACGAGGCAAACGGGAGACTCGAGCCCTTTGGTCCAGTTCTGCTTGCCTCCCCCGCAGTCCTGAGCATCCTGGTGGCAGGGCTGTCAGGTCACATTTGGCAGCATGTCACTGCTGCCATTCTGCAGCTCCCGCAGCCGCCAGGCCAGCTGCAGCACTTCAGAGCCTACGTGACCTGCCGTCGTGCAATACCTGCTGAATCCCTCCCCAGAGGGAGAAACAGTGGTGCTCATGGAGCTTGAGGGGTCAGCGCACGTCAAACCTCACCCCACAGCCCCCACCTTTCAACCTGACGTGCAGCTGAGCCCCATCCCCAGGCAAGCCCTGTGAGCCTCATGCCCTGCAGGAAGACCTTTTCTCTTTAAAAGCCATGAAACCACAACAAAACAGGGTGGGAGAGCACACCTACCCCTTTTTAATTTTTACACTTTGCAGTTTCCTAGCCTAGCCAGACAGAGAAGCCATCAGATGTGTCCTTTGGGATGTCTTTCCTTTAAGCATACAGTTTTAGAGATACAAGAGTCATAGCCAAGATTCTGGAAACCAAATTCCCAGCCACGAATCCTGAGCAAACTCTCTCTTTAACGGCTTCCTATCATTAGTTCAAAACATATGCCGTGCCTGCATTACTCCTGGTGCGGTCCTGGCCTGCTACCATGATGCCCCCCACAATTTGCTCCGTACGGCTGCAGAGCTGGAGCTGCAGCATGGCCAGCAGCTTGGGAGGCAGCCTGCCTCTGAGTCAGGGACTGCAACACTCCTCTGTAATTACTGCAACGGGGAAGTGGGAGGAACAGTGACTCAATGGAAACACTATGGCAGATCAAGAACTACCTGTTACTTAAAAATACATGCTAGACGTTATCTCAGTATTTAGAAGAAGAGTAGCACATTTACTGAGGCATGCTTTTCAATCGCAGCTGCATCTGTTCAGGTAAGCTGCTCACCCCCACTGCACAGATCTGAAATTTCTTCATTTGCATGGTAAACAGCAGCAACGTGAAGAGGTAGGATGCACAAAGGAACAGGTAGGGATATTTAAGGATGCTGGAACAGATACAAAATGCACACAGCTGTTTCCAAAGTCAGGGGGTTTATAACCAAAAGGGTTATGACCCTGCAATGCTTTTATTACGGCAGCAGTTTAGGGTTTAGGGCTCAGGGCTAATTTTATATGGTCTAAATCTGGCACTCCACGTAACAGCGAGTTTACCACAGTAGAGTAGGCTCCTGACACACCGCCCTGCCCTAGTAGCTACCAGGTGCCACAGTGCAATGGCTGTGGGGACTCGTTACGATATCCCAGGCACCCTTGTCCCTGGAGACTGTAGGTTAGATTCAGTTTTTCTCCCTGTACCCCCCTGCCCCCCCTCTTCCACCTCGCACAGGATGCCAGAGCGGGGCTGAGGTTCTCCCTAAAACAGGCAGAGCACCCCGTGAGAACGCCCAGCAGACAACCCCAAGCAAACCTGGCAGACCAGAGGATCCAGCCCCGACACAGCCCAGGCTGGCTCACCTCACCGCAGCCTCATTAACCCCGGTGGGATTCACCCAACGAAGCAAATAGGATTGGAGCCTCGGAGGCAGCTGCCTGCACAGCCCCTGAAGGAGATACCATGGCTGCCTCCATGCCCCTCAGGGACCAGCTTGTCCAAAAGCCGTCCTCCAGGTCAGGCTGGCACAGGCAAAGCCATCCTGCTAGTACCTGCAAGCCTGCCTGGCGAAGAGAGAGCAGGTGCATGGCCTGTTTGACCTGCTCCTTTTGCCAGAGTGACCCATCCAGCTGGTCCCTGCTTCTGCCCACCAGAATTGTGACTTCTGCTACTTCCGTCAAGGGGAGCAGGCAGGGCAAAGAGTTAATGGTTACAGAGAAGAGTGGCCCCTTCCAATGGCAGCTGGGCTCTGAACAGAAATCAGGTCAGATAGTAGAAACGATGGGGAGGAGAAAGACATGTGTCTCCCTCCGGTTCTCACACTCTACTCCTTCTCCCAGTACTTCAGGATGCATTGTCCTCTCCCAAGCTCTCCAACCATCTCCTCAACTTTACTACCTTGGCAGAACTGACTTTTCCACACTCTGCAGAGAAGCCATGAAGCCCCACCTGAGTTGCTCCAAATTTTTATGGTCTTCATTTTGCTAGGCTTAGTCCCACGGACTGTCATTAGTTTATTATATATCCACCAGTTCTCTTTACAGTGGATTAAAATTCCTACTGTAATTACAAGTGAGTTGCCAATGGTTTAGGTTGAAAACAAAACACCTTGCACGTATGTGTCATGCAGGGTAAGATGGAGTCACTGAAGAATGAGTGGGGGACAAAGAGGAAAAGATCATTCCATATGTGGTTATATTAATAAAAGTCACCTGAAATAAAACTAAATTGAAAATCTTTGAAAAGAAACAGACCCTCATATAAATAAAATACATTTCTAAGCACTAAGATCATCCCTTTCATGCCCACAAACACAAATGACCCATTTAGGTGAGATTCCTAAATAAAGCAAGAAATGTATCACTAAGACTGGAATACAGCACCCAACTCCTCACAGAAACCTCCACTGAAAGCAACGCAGGCTCCATGAGATGCCGAGGAATAAGGATAAACACATCTCAAGGACACTCTAACCTGGAGGAACATATTAAGCTAAATTCTGTGCCAGTGTACATCAGTAGCAAGGAAGGGTCAAACTGGCCCCAGTCTGTTTTACATGCTTCTACCAGCCACGTACATGCAGACCCACACACAGATCACGGCCCTTTCACATTGCACAGAATTTCCAGGGAAGGGGATGTATTTCCTCAAATTGTATGCTACCCACCTTGTAAGGAAGAACTGTTGGGAACTATAGAATCATTTAGGTTGGAAAAGACCTTTAAGATCATCGAGTCCAACCGTAAATCTTGATTTGTTTATCCTATTGAAATTGCAATTAGAAATTCCCACCATGATTCACGTATGAGGATGAAAGGGATGCCTGTTGTCTAGATTAACTAACGAGAGTTTAAACGGCCCCTTGCCGAAGGGTTAAACTAACAGGTACAAAAAGAAAAACCTTAAATTTAGGTCCTCCCTGGCTCTGACACTAGCGGTGTTGATGCCGTAGGATAAGGCAGGACCAGAAACTCTGAAGGAATGTGTGCGAGCCCTGTGGGGTCAGCCCTGGGAGGGCACAAACTGCACAGCCACCAGGAGCACAGCTTGCTGAGCGCTCAGATCTGCCAGTCTTCCCGTTTCATTCATCTGCCTGCGGACACTTTTGCTTTGCCTCGGGGAGGTGCCAAATCTTGGTGCTTTCGAGTAGCACTGAAATGCCTCAACACAATCCATAAGCAAAGCAGAAGGAGAAAGGGCTCTGGGGGGTGGGAAGGGTGAGGACAAGCAGAAACCCTAGCATGAAAGCAGTGGAGATTTTGAGCGGAATATGAAACACAAAACAAAAGCACTGGAGGAAGGAGTGCAGAACTTGTCTGCCTTCAGGGCCTCCTGACACCACCGTGTCTGGTGTCTAGCTTTGACAACAACTTCCTAACAGCAGGTATCTGCTGTGCCTGCTCCTAGACAGGTGCCCATTGCAGATCTTGACATTAGCCTCCTGAAGTGGAAACTATTAACTCCCTGAAGTGGGAGTGAGAGAGCAGCTGGGTGGGCATCTGGCAGCCAGCCAAAGTCAAGCTACCACAGCTCCATAGAGGTGTGAAAAACTGATGCAACCTAGGGCCAAAACCTGCCCTCTGAGCATGCATTGTAAGGTATCATCCTTGTTACAATCACACAAAGGCTCACTTGAGTCTGCCCAGCTGCCTCAAACCAAGATTACTAGGCTCAAAGAACAAAAGTTACTCTGTGTATGTGACAGAGCAAACAAGCCAGGCAGTCTCCTGAGCTGCAACATCAGAAGGACATTGTCTGTGTGTCTGCAATCAAGTCACTGTACTTGGTTAAAAAAAAATAAAAATATCTGTCTGAATGTGACTTTCACCACTTAGAAACATCACATAAAATCAGGAAAGCCTTCTGCACTGAAGCTGGAGGAGAATGAATGGAGCATATTCAGCACCATAAGTCATCCTTTCATTTTTCACACGCTGCATCCAACAGCAACAAGAGAGTTCTTGGAGAAGCTACTTCAAGCCTTGTGTTTACAAACAATTCTGCGGAAGTTAGTGGAGCTGTATGCTTTTAGCTGAATTTAGAGTTTAAAGGAAGTCAAGAAATGTACAAACACGAGACACACTGCTCCAGGAAATGTTAATGGAATAAAAAGGGTCCTTTATGTGGTTTTCCCTGTGAGCTGGTGTGTGCCTGAGCCCACCCTGTGGTCCCCCCTACCCCAGAACCCCCAAGGCTTGCCATAAGCCAGCACCAGGCACGGACTTGCATACACATGGTGGGATTGTAAAGAAGCTGGGGTTAGGTTTAAGGTCATGTGTGGGTCTAACACACAACACAGCACTCACCCATTTTACAAAAGCCATTTCAGTACCAAAACGAACTCACAGCACCTGTGTGTTAAGCTCCTATTTAGTGTAGCAGGTATTCACTGCACTTTCCTGAAGAAACATTTGCAAGCACTGTAATTGTTTCTCATGCCCTAGAGATTTTTAAAGTACTCCACCCATTGTGAAATTACTTCAATGCCACATAAAAACCTGTTTTGACATTGTTCAGCTCAGGATTCTGTTGTTTCCTGTAACTAAGGCTCCCCCCTTACAAAATAAAATGGAAAAAGAAAACTACCTGACAAATACAAGTGTTTAAAACCAATGCTGAAAATCAGGCCCGTGGAGAAAAATAGTAATTATAGAAAGATTTTAAAAATATAACAGAGTGGTATTAAGATAACAGGGTCAGATCATAGAAGATATAAACTGAGCTATGAAATGCAGACATGTGAGGACAGCTTCAAGAAACCCACACTTCCATTAACTTCAGCAAAAAGCCCATCATCGCCAGTTTTGGTTACAAGTCCTTAGCTGTCCCAACTCTTTGAAGGCAATGTTATTGAAAATTCACTTCTAAGGCAGCTTTTTTAAACTCAGCAGCTCTATACAAAGAATTAGTCGAATGAAGCACACTAGTACTTCTGTGGTCAACAGACTAACCACTAAACCACTATGCATCCATTTTTTCTTCTTTAACATGCACTGCCTACACAGAGCCACCTATCCTGTCCATACAGCGCTACTTATCAAGCAGTGATTCAGTAAGGCTGTAAAACATATGATTAAAGCTCCAATTCAGGAAAGCCTTCATCTTCGAGAAGGACATTTAATCATATGTCTAAGTGCTCCTGTGTATCAAAGCCTGAATATTTTGCTTTATTGCAATGAGATTATTATCAAGTTAAACAAGGGCTTAAAATTTTCTGAAACCGTGGTGTCACAAAAGCAACCAGATCCATGAATAGAAGGTCTAATTTTAAATACATTTTTAATATATTCAGAATTACTGTGTTACATCTGTGCCTTAATACAGCAAGCACTTGATTACATTCATGTACAAGGAAACCCCATTTCTGGATTACCATAATATACTATCAAGCTGAAGTATTAGAGAGAATAATACTAGTTCAGTATCTGTTCTATTTGAGCATGGCTTAAGAAAAGTCAGATGTATAATATTTCATGACAGCTTTCTGCACTGTAAAATTTTTATTTTAAGAAAACTTGTTTCAAGAACAAGCAGCCTAAGTAAACGTGCTGTCTGGTACGTGAGAACACACCGAAGGCAATTTCTCTCACTTGTTTTCATTGGAATGCCTGGGGGGAAAAAAAAAAAAAAAAAAAGAGCCCTTGAGCTGCTGTTCAAGAAGCACTGGCTGTATGAAGTATTTTCATATCATGTTAGCAACCAAAAAATAAATATATCGAATACTTTGAAAGGAATGTAGTGGGTGGGAAGCCTCTTGCATACAAAAAAAGTAAGGGACAGACTGCACTAATTAATATCACCCAGCTTCCTGACAGGCATTTTTATAGCAGCACTTTAGGACGCCTAAAACTCACTGAACAGGTTCCCAAATTTCACATGCACCCAGTAATTTCAAATCATTCTAATCAATCAAAATATCATTAGGGCACAGGTAAATGGGTCCCCACAAATCTTTGACAGTTCACTTGTTGGGTAACATCTCTACTGTACTGTAATACTGTGAGGTGTGAATAACTTGGAGATTTTAGAACACCAATTCTTCATGGTAACTTCTAGCAACCCTACATCAATATGTCCTCAGGGAGGTTTTTTGCACAGAAAGCATGGATATTAACTGGATATAACAGACAGCTTGCTTTTTCCCCCCCCCCTCCCCCCCAAAACAGATGTGACACTTCTGCAATTGTGGGAATCCTTTGTTTTTCCTTGCAATACTGTTTTAGAATAAGCAAGGGGAACAAAAATAAAAAAAGTGGGCTTTCCCCTCTTCCATTACTAAAAAGCAGCGGAGTCCAAGAAAAGGAAATCTAATAGCTAATGGTGAAATAAATGCTGCTACTCCTAGCTCAACAGGCAGCTAGGAAAAGTGCTTTCTCATCGCTTAAAGATGAAAACGTAAAAGACTGAAAAAGAAATAATGCAGCCTGTTTAGTAAACTGAAACACATGATCAAAACATGGTCTTCATCTCTTTTCAGTACTGACAGAAGCCACATAATGGCAATATTCATTGCATCCATGAGGATGGGAGTAAGCTCTTCTGCATGGAAAGAGGTCAGACCATCACACTGCAGAAGTGTGCAATATGCATATGCAGAAGTGTGCACCTTTGCTCAGCTCTGCTGGAACCGTGCTTGAACTAGGACACAGCAAAGTTCAGCGTACAGCTCTGTCAACACTGGCAGGCTGGAATGCCATAGCTCCCTGCACCAGACCTGCTGGATGTGAGTGCTGGGCAAGCCTGTGGGCATCCAGTTTGGGATGCCCCAGCTGTATCAAACTTAGCATCCCTGAGCAGCGTGATGGTGAGGCAGCAGGCTACGGCGATACGCCTGGTCCTGCAAGCTGTCAGTACCGGGATTCCCCTGAAGCTTTATGTTCATCCTCCTGGCACTCACAGAGGTAAAGATCAGCATGAAATGCAGTGAAACAGGCAAAGTATGGCCAGACAACAGAACTTGCATATTTTGGCATCAAACATGTCCAAGCCTTTCCATTGAAATAACAAAATTATACCAAGTGCAATTCCAATCATTGGTTACCAGATCTAAGATTAGACTCTAAAGCTTATCTAAATAACATCCTTTATTCTTAATGACACTGTACTTGTCACTGCCAAGCTACAAGGATTTTCCCACCCAAACTAGTCTGGTACGCTTTTAACTTCCTGTTAACAAAAGGTAATATACCACTATTAAATAAAAACACACTCTTTGTGACATTAATGATAAAAGCAAATGATAGGTCTTCCTTTCAGACCACGTGAAGGCTTTCGGTAACTAGCAGTTATTAAGTTAAAAGGAATTGAGTTTTTGGGAGGTCAGATGGGTTGGTAACTTGGCCAGCTGTCTCAGCTGAAACAGGAATAGGAAGTCAGATGTAACAATTTGCCTTTGACACAGAAAAAATGTTTATTTTTGTTAATCAGATAACAAAACCTTGGGATAAGTTAACTCCTTGAGCTGGAATGTTTACAGTTTAGACAGGGCATGTTCAGAAATATTTGTGACATTGGCCTGTTCTGACACCAAGGATTTCTACAAGGTATTTGTAAATATGCATTGTTAAAATGAAAGCAATGAAACTTTATTTGACAGAGAGACCAACTGAATCTGTTTGTTCATAATATGTACTCTTCTAACAAGAAACTGGGCTGTCAGCCTCCTCCGGCTGGAGATGGCTCCTTTCTCAGAGCAGCCAAAGCTGTGGCTGGAGCAAGCAGCAGCGTCCCGACAGCAAGGCAAGCAGGTCAAGGCAAGTGGAGACATGACAAAGCCTGGCCTCGCAAGGGACAGCAAGAAACTTCTTCGGGCCAAGGGACGCGTGCAGAGCTTGCCAAAAGCCTGAGGAGAACTCAGCTGACCAAAGCAATGAAATCGATCCTCCACTGAATTCTGCAAAAACACCATATACTAGAAAAATTCACTGAACACCATCTATTGAAAACAATCAACACATATGTAGGTATTTATTTTTAGAAGGGATGATCTGAGAAGCATTTTCTTCAGTGCTTACAATAGGATACCTTTAACACATCTGTCATTCCAAGAAAACTTCAAACTTCTAGGATTATGGTCTTAGAGTTGTTGTTCACTACAAGCATCGAAAAGCACTTTCACACAACCTTAGATTTACATCAACAGGAATCAAAGAATAAGTTAATTTCCCTTTTATAACAATTTTTGTGTGACTGCTTAGTGAATAAAACTAGTAAGTATCATGTTTTAATTTGCCCCTATCTAATCTTACAGTCAAATATGCTGCCCATTATTACAGAATAAACACACTGTTCAAGGTAACCAAGATAAAACAGGTAAAATATGGAAAACTGCCCTTGATCCAAATATGTCTCAATGACTTAGAAAGGTGGGGGGATACATTGCCCACTAGTAACTTCCAAGTCTTAGTTACAACGACATTCAGTGAACCGAAGACTGAGTCAAATCTAAAGATTAGACCTTGGGGAACTCACCATCACTAATACCAGCATTTTCCATTATGAAAGCAATGTGAATAGCTACTGACTGTACTGGAGCTTGACAAGAAACAATAGTCATTAAGAAGCACTGGCAGAGGTTTGGACCCAGACATGAGCAGGTTGTTTTGAAACTAAACACATGCATTTACTGAAGTAACTACCATTGCTTCCCACGAGTGGTTATTAAACTAATCTGGCTGTATCCCTAAACCACTCCTCTGCTAGTTTCCAGAACGAGTCCCACCAAAGCCAGCTGCAACCGGAGATGAGGAAAGGCCAGAGCACTGAACGAGTCCCAGCTCTGGCCAGATCTGCAGAGGTGAAAAAGAGAAATAAACTCCAGTAACAGCCCCCAGACCGAGCTTCTCTCTGCTTGTCTTCTCAATATCCACGTTTGCTCTCCCTCTTTTCCAGCCCACACACGAGAAGAGCAACGAGCCCAGCATGCTGGGAGACAGCTCCCAGGAGGAGTTCTGCTGCAGGCGATTCCCTGCACGCTGCCTGCTGCCCCAGCACAGAGAAGACCCATGGTGCCCACCCCATCAATCAGG
Source organism: Falco punctatus (assembly GCF_963210335.1). Classification (NCBI taxonomy): domain Eukaryota; kingdom Metazoa; phylum Chordata; class Aves; order Falconiformes; family Falconidae; genus Falco; species Falco punctatus. The sequence continues at coordinate 99,009,972 of NC_137582.1, read as the reverse complement.
GCATGAATATGGGGCGTCTGTAATCTCTGACGGGCTTCACCTCTACACCACTGAACAGAAGTTGCTAACTATGCTGGAATAACAATAATAGATTTGACTACAATTAGTCCTGACTAACAGCTACAGATTTTAAAATTGCCTATATATACCCACTTTAATAAATAAATGTTTTTAACAGAGCATGATTTGTTTTGCTCTGTATCTTATTAACTATATAAAACAAATACAACATTTTCTTAATCTTGATTCAACAAGCTTTGCAGCAGCTTGGCTGACGACACTATCACACAACACAATGTTGTCTCATTGCTGTCCTGCCCTCTCCCACCTGACTTTCCACATCCACCTTCACCCTCTGTGTTCTAGGCTCCAAGCTCTCCCAGGAAGATTTTTGCCTGTGCAGTGTCAAGCACAGAGAACACAGATTCTCAGGGGCTTGCTGCAACTACTTAGAAATCCAGATGCTACTACAAGACATAAAACAAACCAGAAGCATATATCAAATGCAGTTAGAGGTTTGCATCCATCATTCCTTCACTTCAATTCCAAATTTCAACTTGCACTACAGAAATAGCTTCAAAGGAGAATAGCAACCTGTAAACATATAGGATTTCGGCCTCAAGTGCCTTAGTATCTGTTAAGAGCTTGCTAGTCCCTACATGATCTTAGCCATGAAGTCAAAGCCCTGCCAATGGGAGTATTTCCAATAGCTCCAATGGACTTGCTTATGTGTGCTAAGATAAGCAACCAGGAGCAGGTGGAAGAAGCTGCCCCACCTCTCAAACGCTCAGAAAAATTAGCATCTAGAACACAGGAACTCATAGACTTATTATACTATAGGGTGACAACCTTGTAGAAACCTTTCTAAAGATATCTTTCTGCTAACTGGTCTTTTAATTATGACCATGACAGCTAATGCTTCTCAAACAGGCATTCTGTCCTCATTGTTAAGAATTAGGAGAAGGAGCTATGGCAAGAATCCAACTCCTTCTCTACTCCTCTTCCCCACAACTGCATGTTTCCTTCATGTGTTGGCCCAATCCTCCCAAAATGTGGGAAGCTAAGTCAACAAGGGGGTTGAAACTGGTCAAGTCATGTACACTGCTTGGGTATTTGCAATAAAAACACTGACCAATCCAAAAAACACATGTCCTTAAAGTAGTATCGGCTAAACTATATATATATATATATCTATATATAGAGATAGAGATATATGCGTCTTTTACTTCACTCCAGGCAAAGGCCATGATTGCCTTTCCCACAAATCCTCCCCAGAGACTGCGATGAAGGCTCCTCACCACTGAACCCATCAGTGCAACTGTGAAGAGGTCAGGTGGGTGCAAGATTGCATCCTCTCCATTGTGCAGAACTTCAGCAGGCAAGTTATTGCTGGCCCCGTGGATGTTATCTTAGCCCTGTAACGGGTAAACCCCACAGGGAAGGGTTCCAGGATCAGTGGTTAGCTAAGAGTCTGCCGCTGTGAAAAAGCTTCAGGTGAGTGCAATGGTAAATAGCCCACAGGATCAGCTAGTTTTCCCCACTGACTACATCTCTGTAACCTTCTTTTTTTTTTGACAGGGGGGAAGACCAGCTTGTTTTGCCTCTTCATCTCCCCACCTCCACCCATCAGAATGCTTCCAAAATTAAGCACAGGCAGAACACATGAACTTTCCCATCTACTGCTCAGACATAACCAGTGTCAGCCTGCACGTCCTGGAATTTTCTTTGCATGCAAATGATTATCCTATATACTAGCTGTCATGAGATGTGGTTTTCCTTCTATGTACACAGGGGTTTAGAGCACGCGATTTTGAATGATTTGTGGCTACATACACATGAGCAAGGAATTTGCCCCTAAGCCACAGCACCGTACAGTACATAAAAGCCTAAGGAGAGGTAGCTTTGAAGGACCTGTTTCAGTCCCTGAACACAGAGATGCAGCTCTTCTGTTGGAATGGTGTTTCCTTTTTGCAAACATATAGAGAGCAGAAACATTTTCAGATCTGCATACTTACTCGCTGGCAGCCTGAAAATACAGTAGTTTGTATAACCAAACATGAATATCAAAGCTTCTGTCAGACACCCAGGCAGTGTCCACTCTTCGAGCAATGACTCACATCTTGTATTTTCACTCCTCTCCTCATTATTACAACAAAATGAAAGGCAGAAAAGCTTGCAACAGAAACAAATACTGACATTCTCAATTAAAGGGGAGAAACACAAGCATGACAGTAAAATGGTATTTTTGCCATCTAGTAAAAGGTAATTCTGTACTGTTTGTCTCCCAATCAGCATCTCTCGTGTCTCCTTCAGACAAAAAGCATGCAGAACAATTCCCCATGACATCTGTGGCTGCAACAGGCTCTGGGGAAGCTCCATGCAGGGGATGTGTTCTAGCACGCATGAAACCACACACACAAGCTGGACTTTTCCACAGCAACATGCCGGCTGCAGTTTTCATGAACAGCATGTCTTGACTTCACCATCTTCACTGGTAACAGCTCCAGACCAACACCAAAAAATATACTTTCTCAAGTCCCAGCTCTGGTAGCCCCACTCTGACTCACCCAATTGCCCTTATTTATGGTCTTTGAAGTCTGTCAGATACAGAATTTCTTGGTAGGTTTTATATAAACACAATTTAAACGAACAGTCCCTTGACTACAGCATGTCTAGGACTGCCCTACTTCAGAGAGGCTATCCACCCTGTAGCAGGAGCCAGATTCACATGTCCCAAATCGCTGGGCTTGCAGCACCAAGGACTTTGGGGCTCGACCCACGCAGGGACACGAGACACTGGGAAGCTTGTAGGTCCTGCAGTCGAGTAGCATAACCTCCACCAAAATCAAAACTGTACTTGCAGATGCCAAGGTCATTCAAAGAATCAGGTAAACTAATGGCATTTCTAATTAGGGATTACGGATTTTCCCTTGGAGGTTGAGCAGATTCCCCTAGAAATACAGTAAAAAACTACCTAAGTCTTGGGCAACCCCCAACACTTTTTCTTTATTATAATAGAATAAGAGGAACCAGAAATGGGGAACACATGTATCATTGCGTGCAAGTATCAACACATACAAAGAGACCCAGGACACTGCACCAACAAAATGTTTTTTCTGTAGCTACATTTTTTATTTGAAAATGTGTTTGCAATGCAGTTAGCCTAATCATGCTCTCAAGCCCAGAAATTTCTGCTCGGCACCTCTGCTCCTCCCTGGAAAACGAGGAGTTGGAAAAGTCCCACTTCAGCAGGAAGTGAAGGATGAGGTCCTTTGTAATTTGAGATACTATCTTTTTTTTTAATGAGTTTTTAGTATCTGCTAGCAATGATCTACTTGATGAATGCAATGCCCACTCAGTTCCCACTGAGCCGAAACCATTTACAAGAGACACAGAGGAAGATTACTGAACACTATTTTCTTACTGATCAGCACAAAGTTATTTGGCACAAGCATCTCTGTAAATATTTGTCCAAGGCTGGGTAAATTTGCAGGGTGCGATGGCCCTCAGACCTGCACTTCTCTCTATCAAGTGAGAAGGCTCATAGCCTAGCACTGGAGCTCAGCTGTGCTTCAGCAGAAACACAGAATCCCGGAGCCTGACTTTAGTGTCATTCCTACCTTTCCCCTTTGGATCTGTTCTTTTTCATTTTCTTCCATGTTCCCCTCCACAAACAAAAAAGTAGATTAATTTTGAGGTGGAATGAATGTGAGGTTATTCCTGGCTGTTGGGTAATGAAGAGGATTTGTCAAGTGCATTACACAGGGCTGGGCTTTGGCATGGGGAAGCCAGAGGGAGAGGAGGGAATTGCACCCACCTCCTGGCAAGCAGGCGGAGGAAGAGGGCAGATGCAGAACCTCGTGAAGTCAAAGGCAATGTCTGCTTTGGTATGTGCAAGGAGGTCCAATGGACTCAGTTTAGAGCGACACTGGCAGCCTGCCACCGTATCCGTGTTTTGTTCACATCTGCCTGTGACATCCATGGGCCCAGAGCTGTAATTACGGTCTCAGATGTCACAGTACTACTAGCCCAGGAGATATTTATGGATCTGATATGTACAATCTATAGGCACTGTGTAGTTTCAGACACACTCTAGAAAGCTCCCCACTCCAGATGAGGGACAGCAAGCCTACAGCAGTTTTTTTGAGCTACACATCAAAGCAATACACTCCACAAGATCTCACATTAAAAGTCACTGACAGATCTGGACAGGGTGGATTGCAGGCACAGGGCTCAGACTTATACCATAGATATTATCAGAGGCATACTAATGAACTGGGAACTGGGTTAAGTATTAGCGCTGCATGTTTTCCTGTAAAGTGACTTGCAGCTTCTTATAGTTGCATTTTAAACTTAAGATGGTAATAGGGACAAGGACATACTTCCCTCCTCCACCAGAAGGGAAAGGCCAGATGATCATTTCCACGCTGTTTATTTCCACAAAGGTTACGAAGCATTTAGAGAATACAGTGTATTCCAAGAACCTAGCTAGAGAGAAACAGCTCCACATTGTTTGCTATTTGTATTATTAACTTTTGCTCCAAAGTATACTACCACATAAACAAAATCCCCAAAATGTCACCATCTGTGGGAAAGAAGACTGTAACTGTCAGCAAGGAGCATGCAGGATATAGTTCAGCACGGGGAACAGAAACTATACCAGGTTGCCAATGCTATTCCTGCATGTAATGCAGGGAGGTTTCTGTGTCCTTGTGTGAGCAGACAGCACGTTGTGTTAAATGCCCCCATCGGACAGGAAGATGCATGAGAGAAAAGTCTGATTCTCATCATACTGGCTCGGCTCTGGAATAGCTCGAGTTTATCTTCAAGGAATACCTCTCACTTGACCACAGCTTTAGACTCTGCAAACACACACTTCTCAATCCATAACCTAAAGCATTACTTTCAGCAGCCTAACTGCAGCCGTCCCCTTATCAATATGCTGTATTTTTCCCAACGTAGCTTATGTTCACTGAGGGAAGGGTTTCAGCCCCTTCCATGCTATGACAACCCATACACCCACTCACATACAGGCATATGCAAGTCCTAAACAGGACAAGAATCAGTCAATATATTTGTTTTGGAAAATATTTAGGGACAGGATTTTGAAACTTCTGTTTCCATAATTATTGGTATCCCAAACCCAGCACTTGCCCTTAACCGAGACCACTTGCCCTTCAGGCTGAGAGTAGCCGAACATACCGTGCTGCTGTGCCTGCTCACAGTCAGCTGGAAAGCTGCATGGGGGCATTTTAGTCACGGTCTGTATCTCTGCTAAAATTTACTTGTTAAAAGCATTCAGTGTCTATTTACCAAGAGGATGGGAGGTCACCCTGCGATGCTTCCTTAACTTTAGTCATCCTAAATATTTTACTACTTAGTGCTCTCTGAAGGAAGACATTTGATGTTGTCATATACAGTTAGGAAGCAGGGTGCCTTTGTATTACAGAAAATACAGAGCTTTATAATAAACCAGACAGAAACATCTTCATTACCAAAGCAGCTTTGTGCTGAGAAAGCCTTACACTGAGAAAGCAGTGCAAACATACCAGTAAATGCCATTTTCTGTTCTTAGTGTAAGAAAATTTAAAAATGCAAACTAGAGAACAAAGGTATTTTGTATTTAGCATGTGCTTACACAAACCACATAACCCTGAATATACTACAAGTGTACATTAACACTTCCAGTACAGATCAGCATATTTTTCCTCCCCAATAACAGCTGTATGAGACTCTGGCAGAAGAAATGCCTTTAAACCAGGAGGAAATCTCTACATCTTAAACTCGGGCTCCCTCCAGCTTAATCAAATATGTTTTCAGTATGAACGGAGTCCTTGTATTTAAACTAAAACACATACGTGACTGACAGTATGCCATCTTAGCAAGGGCTTTCCACACAGGTATGTCCCAATACTGCAGCATTTTCAGACACTTCACAGAGATATTTCCTTAAAAGTTACACTGACAAAAGTAATTTCACCCTTTTGGGAAGTACTTGATGTCTATTTAATTTTCTGTGCCTTTAACAGCTGGGACTCCGAGATTTCCTTTTGCCTCAGCTCTAAGCACTACACTGTTTGATTTTTAGTCAAACTACAAATAACATTTACTTTAGTTCTTCAATCATTCCAGTTCTTACCTTCTTTTTAGCTAAGCCTTTTCTGCTTCCTTCCATTAGAGGCAAATGCTGGCTTTACTGTTGCTTTCAGGATATCCTTTGCTTTTAAGGAAAAAAACAGGCAGAAAGCTGTATTCTGACATACCTTGCAAGGAGAGCAGCATTCGCTGCCAGCGGTGTGACTTTCCTGTGGCTGCACTCGGACTCCAGAACCACGATGTCACAAACCCCTGAAGCTCGCAACCAGGAGCCGAGGCAGATTGCTCTCGCACGCCCTTCCTCTTCTCCGGCTATCTGACAGCTGCACACTTTTTAGGACTGCAGCAGGACTTGTCTCCCAGCCCCTCTGCCACTCGGATAAATCATCCCCTCCCTGCTATTAAGAGCACGCTGCCATTATATCTTAAAAGCACGCCACAGCTTGCATGCCGTAGCTGTGGGAAAGCTGCATTTATTTATACAGGAAGCTTGAGCACAGCACTTCCTACTTCCCAGCCCAGTCTCAATTCAGCTGCAGGTGATTACTTAAACCCTGTCAGCTCCAGCCAATGCAGACCCTCTCTTCTTCTTTAGGTATCTGTGCTGCTTTTCATCCTAGCTCCTATCTGAGCCCTGGCAAGATAAAACTGAAAGAGACATGGCATTAGATGCGACACTCTTAAAAACCCTCCCAATTGCCATTTAACCTGGTTTAGGATAGCAGTTCAGCAGCTGCCCTGGCGGTAGATGATGTCTGAAACATTGCTGCCTTCTGCTTACCTCCACGTGTCAAAAATGCCACCTAAAAGAAAAGTGATTTCTTCATGTTGGAGGGAAAGGGAGAAAAAAAACTAAACTCACAAGTAAAGTATCAGTGTAATTTCAAATCAGAGTGCTTAATGATGATGGTGCTCGGCTTATTCTGCCCATACTAACTTTTGCCTCTTCAAGCTGGGCTTGTGTGTAAGAGGGGCTGGAAATTCTGCAGTTCTGTACTCCAAACCTACAGATGTGATTCACACCAGCCAAGCAGCAGGAGAAGACACCATTGTGCCACATGACACCAAACCCTCCAGAACTATTCATGCTGTAGGAAATGTACAACACCCACAGATACAAAGTACAGATACACCAGAGTGCAGGGGGTGCAGAAAAACAGACAGAGAAACAACTATAGATGCTAGTCTCTGATTTTCTCTTTATGATGAATTACGTTCACTTAGTATTTCATGCAATTATTGCTGGCATTTTGCTTTCAGTACTTTTCTGAGAAAACTGATGTATAGGCATTTCTTCCCGGGTGTACAGAAGCTCACAGCTGAGCTTTTAGCTATTTTCAGACAATTATACTACATCAGATTAACTTAAGGAAAGGGCAGAAAGCTCGTGCAACTTTAATTCAGCCTCCTTGCACCCAGGCATTAGAGCTTTGTTTGAGTTATCATCACATACTCTTTTTCCTCTCCGAATAAGTACAGACCTTACCGATCTATTTGACACTGGGTGTTATATATAATTTTGTATTTGGGGAGGGAGGGAACAATCACCAGAATAAATATAGCCATGCCAACATGTGGAATCTTGTTGATCCCCACAGTATTTATTCATCAATAGGATTACAAAAGGATTAGGCAACCTAGAGCCATGTCGCAGATATTGCCACTTGAGTTAGTACAGCATTCCCGAGCCGTAGCAGACATTTATCCTTAACAGTGACCAACCCTAGACAGTAAATACCCAAGAAACACCTGGGGCTCAGAGCTATTTTTCAGGCTGCAAAGCAGTAGTGAAAAAGTGGAATTCTGCATCAAACTTCACTACTAGAAAAGGAGTCTGCTTCAGTGGTTAGATTCTTGTCCTGCATCCTGTCCTAGTACCAAACAGCTTAAGCCTCTATCACTGTCTTTTCACTACATTCCCTCTCCTCTCCCTCCCTCTGTTCCAGCTCCTGCATTTTCTTCCTGCAACTGCTACTTTTGCTACTCTGTCTCCACCACACAGGTACTTGTTAGGCCACAGATGACGTGCAGCAAGAAAAATCTTCCTGCTCTTGGCTCCTGTGCTCAGCATTACAGCACTTGAACAACAAAAGTACAATTATCTCAAGGAGGGGAATGGTGAGAGAGGGAGGAAGAAGGAAACCAAGTCATCATGCAGATGTAGGGAAAATGGCAGGGCAGTAGGTCCAGAAGTAGAGCAGGGCAGCTGCCAGTAGCAAAGTAGCAAAAGTAGCATCTGGTTTGGTACTTACTCCTTGCTGGCACAATAAAACAAAAACAAGCTTCACTGCAGTAGCCTCCACCAGTCAAGAGAAACAACTGCAAATAAAGGCTAATCATCTTTCCTTCAGATAAATGATGAGGCCAGCTTATATCTAGGGGGGCTGTTCTTTTGAACTAAGAAAACTAGATTAGTCCATTAAAATGCAGATAAATTCTGGAAACTTCAGCTACAAACATCGCATGATATTTTTATCCAGTTTCCTACTATGCATCTCTATACGTGAAAGTTATAATGTAACTGCACAAACGTGCAAAACTGCTTACAGCAAATTCATTTCCCTTAAATGACACAAAATTGGTAAGAAACACCATGTATTTAATTTTCTGGAAAATGTTAATGTGATGAGATGTGCTCATTCCAAGCACTCCACTTCTAGAGTATCAAATCCTGAACTGTGGTCCCTGGGTTTACGTGCAGGACGATCACTTACCGATGCTCTGTGAACAGCTGGCTATTCCCCTGTTTCCGTCTTCACTTCTGTATTTCCCTCTGCTTCTGTGCTTATCCAGGATCTCCACAGCAAAGAGGAGCTGAAGGTGACGTGGCACTGTGCAAGAACTCGGACTATAAGGACTCGAGATGATCAATACTGATGATTCTTTCCATTGCCATCACCAAAAGGCATGAGCTGGACTGTTACCAGCTCTTCTGTCAAAATGATTTCTCTTCCAGCTATACCTCAAGCCCAGGTACTCCATAGTTTGACAGAAGCACACTTCTTAGCAAGCTAACTTTGTGAAATGTTATGAGTCATGCTAGAATTCCTACCCAGCTGAAATCCCTAAATCTCTTAACCCCGTTTGATTGATTTCCTTTTTGAGCCAACAAATACATAAAAAATACAAGTTCAGAATGTCACACAATGCCAGTCAAGGCGCAAGATAAGCCCTCTCCATTTGCTTTCTTCTTCGATAACAGTGAAATAAAGCACAAAACTGAGAAGGTCCAATTAATTTTTTGGACACTCTTAACTGAAGCTTTTATAACTCCAGGGCTGGGGAAATGGCTGAGCCTCTGAGATGACACATGCCAAAATGCAACATCACCGTGAATTTTTAGTTGAGTTACCAGCCAGAGTAAAAATAAAGGCTGGCATAGTTAATTACTAATGTTGCTGTGTCATCCCTGCAGCTACTTGAAATACTTACAAAATGACTAAGCCACTCAGGCATTAACTAAAATTACTAATTAATTTATGACATAGGTGGGTAAAAAAGTAATAGTATGACCACTGGAAAGATCTCTCACATCCCACAAACAAAATACTATTAACAGCAAGTGAAAACACTGAGAGTACAACTAAGTGTCACTATAATTCTACATAAAGAACTAGGATTAGCTTCTGAGGAGCAAGAGAAATTTTGACTACCCTGATTCACAGTTTTTAACTAATAAAAGAAAAATACATGCTGAAAAATAATTGCTATCCATAGGTGTAAAATAAACACAAGTTTTTAAATAAATAAACAAGCTTTCTAAAACCAGAGGCTAAGAAAAATCTGTCTTTATCCACTTCACACACAAACTATCCATTTTCTTATGCACAAAAAAAAAAAAAAATATATGCAAGAGAAATGGTTTTACAAGAAAAATAGATACTAATGTGTAACATAACCAATGCTGAAAACAAAACAGAAAGGGTCTTCACACCGTGAGCATATATATATTATCTGAAGTCGCAGGTATGACACCCCTGATGTCATGGGCTAAGAATAGTTTTCTTCAATGGGAACTATTTTAAAGGGGGAGTTACACCATCAAAAGTAATTTGTGGTACCTACCTAAACCTAATGTTTTAAAAAAGAAATCTATTCAATATATGTATTTATATAATCACACAACACTAGAAATCAGATGTCAGTGCAAAGAATACAGAGCCATGTAATATTTTGCACGCAGGCAAGCTTTACTCAGAATAGCTACAAGAAAATCAGGATCACATCTTTTCCTGTTTAAATAATCCTATTGTTCTACAATTCTGACTTGGTATGCAAGTCACTCACTGACAAACCAGGCTTGAAGTCTTCATTATTGCCTTTAGCTAAAACACAGTAAAACATTATTATAAGGTGGTTTGCACTAGAGTGAAATAAATCAAGTTAAATTATTTTGAAAGAATAGTAGGTACAAATCTAAAGAGCTTTTTATTTTACAGTAAAAAATTGAGTGGGATGGCACACTGTCTACTGAACATTTATCATCATTATGATCTCAAAACGTGTGGATTAGTCTCAGACACAAAGAAAAGTGGTAGGTGAGTTACACTCATTCTGCTCTATGAACAAGGCAAAATGCAATATTCATTAAAATCCGTTGGCATGGCAGACCATCTCCAAACAAAACATGATCATGTGGCTTCCATAAAGCTCTGTATTTCTTCTCTATAGGCATTTTTTCCTGTGTTTATATTTTGAAGTACTTCCTGACACACTGGAAACTAACACTTGGTATTTGATCCACGCAGAACAGTACCGGAGGTAAAAAAAACACGCAGCCTCACCAGAAAACGGTGAGAAGACAGCCTGCTACCCTGGTGGGGTAGCTGCATTCGGGGTACTTCAAAACCTCAGCTTAAAGATCAAGGCTGACGGCTTTGACAGTACGTTACTGGAGTTGCAGAGCAACTTGTCTCCTTGGGACCTGGAAGCATTAAAAGAAAGTATATTTGCCCCCAGAGGAAACCCCGCCGGTGGCAGAGCTCTGTCGGTAGTGCTGCCAGGAGCAGGCATTTTGCCACCAGCAGCTGAACAGCTCTGCGACAGCCCTACAGAGATTTTTAACTTCTGCCAGCTCCTGCCTGTGCGCTAAGTGTGCAAAGAACCAGCCTGCAAAAAGAAAACGAGCTGAGTTGACAAGAGTCTGCCATAAATAAAACGCTGATGAACCGCCACTGAACAGCAGACATCCAGCCCCGCGGCGGCCAGCGCAACACCCTCAGCCTACGGCCCATCCTCGGCCCCCTCTGCACGCAGGCGCAGGGAAGAGGCAGGTTACTGTCACCGTCCCCTTGACCCTCTCCTGGGACGTGAGATGTGCCAGTCAACAGTTGGCAAAGCAGTCGCATCCCTCCCCACACGCACCGTGAGCGCGGACACAAACCCTCCAGATGGCAAGAAGAGGTGGCACGTCAGTGATGTGACGGCACTGCTCCTGCTGACACAGCAGCAGAGAACATGGGACATCTCTTGGGCCACCCACTGCAGGTGGGTCCAGCTCCCAGCTGGACAGCACACGCAGCTTCCCCCAAACCAGCACCACCTCATGAGCTGCCAGATAAAAATAAAATAAAACCAAACAGCAGGCCTTGCTCTCACGTTCACATGTAACACACACCGATGCGGAGTTGCTCAGTTCTTCTAACTGGTGAGAATTTCTAGCTGCAAAAAGAGTAATTTACAAAGCAGCATCAAGGGGGCCATACTACATACACATGAAAGAGGAGACACTGGAGTTGTCCTCTTCTCCTGCTCTCTCTTAAAGGAAGCATATATTTTTAATAAGAATATATAGAGACTGTATAGGAAAAACTTAAGGCCTGGTTAAATTTATTTTCCATTAACTGCTCATAGCTAGCTTCAGAGCCTGGCACAGCCTTTCAGTTATGCACGGATTTTTTTCTTCCTTTTGACTGTGTGCCCAAAGTGACACAATCTGTTGACTTTTAACCAAGTGTTTTGGTCATGTACCTAGAACTGCAGTGATTTCAGACATCAGAATCACCATCAATTTAAAAACTGTGAGAGAAAAACCAGCCTGGCAGCCAACACAGGAAGCTTCCTCTGTAACGGAGGAGGTCACCAACCTGTCCTTGTCATGAGAAAAAAATGTGCATGCTGGTTTCACTTCTCCATTTCTACTGCTTCTTCTGTCTGGCCTCAAAGCTCTTAACTGCCCTTTTTTGGAAATATTAAGAGACAGGTTTATTCCTTCTAGCCCAAGCCAGTCTCCTAGTGCTGGCTTTGTCTGGTGAAGCTCTACCTACAGGCTTAGAAGACAGCTAGAATGGGGGATGGGGGGGCTTAATAATACATTTCAGTCCAGACTGTTCTAACTACACCTTCTGGAGTCAGGGATCGGCAGGTCAGAGATGAGAGAGAGCAGAGCCACCTAGTTTTACGGCTATGAAAGCCAATGACAGGACCTAGGGTCTGGTTTAGCAGTGGACTTGGCAGTGTTGGGTTAACAGTTGGACTCAGTGATATTAAAGGTTTTTTCCAACTTCCATGATTCTGTGACTCCCGCAGACATATGACAGGCAGGACCAAGGTGTGGAGCTAAAGCATACCTTTGGTTCCTACCTTTACTTTAGTATTTAGGTATGGCACAGGCTTACCCTTTGACTAACTTAGGGTAAAAAATGGTTTCCAAGTTATGAAGGGTTACTCCAATGGACTGGCTATGGAGAGAAATGCTGGAACTGAAACACACCCACACAGGAAAACCAAGAACTTGTCCCTTGTCCCTCTCTCCCAGCATCACACTCCTTAATCAACTGCCAAAGAGGGTTCCCCACATCTTTATAGTCTCTTTTCTCTATCCTAGTTTACAATTCACCCATTTATAGTGAGACCAGATGTGAAAAGTTTTGTCTGGATCCACTTTTCTCCCTATGGAATTTAATCATGTAGTTAGATAACTTCACCTAATGAAATTTTTAAGGATTTCAGCCTCTCGGTGTACCACAGTAGGGCTGTCTGAGCGAACCTATCTTCTCCCTGCTGTTTTAGGCTGGACATCTTTGTAACAGCAGCATCCAACAAGGACACAAAACCATTTCCCAGATGAGAAGTGCCAACATCTTAAAACACATCAAAAAAAACTGTTCGCTGGCAGTCATTTTACCATATCACAGCTGTAGTAACAAAATCCAGGATTGCTCCACGTTCAGGTCCCTTGCTAGGATAGTGATGAAACTTTTTTCCCTTCCCCTGCTCAGAGTGGAGAAGACAGCAATTACAATAATCTCCTTCAAAGGACATTTTTGACATGAACCACCTACCAAGAGTTTGTTAAATTCAACAATCCCAAAAGCAGCATAGTAGGAACTGAAAAGCTGCAAGTGACGTAAGGGTTTTTTCAATTGCACTGAAATAATACGGGGGGTGGGGGGGTGGAGGTGGTAATATTATGTTGTTAATTTTTGTCTGTTACATTCAAGTGCCAGGTAAGTTTATTAAAAATATGTGCTTTTCACCTATTTTAAAAGTCTTTTAGAAGACTAGATATACCCATTTGGGCAGAGAGAATCTCTAGGAAAAGAAATGTGAGTTTTACGAGACTGAGCAGGGGCAGAAGGGCAATAGGCATACCAAAATCTTTGCTTTTCCAAACACTGCTAAAACCCAAGCGAACAGTGTTTTTTGCTTCACTACTATCTGTGATCATTGAAGAAATTACAAGTGAACTCATCTTTTTGTTAAGCATTTTCATCTGTGAAAACCCACTGGCTCCGTTTAATTCCCCTATATTTGTCAGAAAGAAATTTAAACAGATTTTAGTATATCCTCCAACTTTTTATTTTATACATATAGATATGTTTCCTGGGATGTGACAAAACAAACTAGTTGGTGGCAAAATTTATCAATAAATTTGTTCCCACAGAGAATCACTTTGCATTGTACCATATAAAGAAAGCTTTGGAGCGTGAACTCTGAATCTGTACAGATTCCGTGAGTTCTATCCTTCTGGGATCATGATACGTGAATTCAAGGTGAAGAAGAAAACACGCTCAGTGAACTCTGCCTACGAGTAAATAACTATATTTCTCCTTACACTATCCTTAGGACAACTGTCTACGATTGCAATTTACAAATCTGGGGAAAAGCAATTTCCCAAGTCACAGGGAGTGGAAATGCCACGTTGTGGAAGAAGAAAAAGAGGCTTTAGACAAGAGTAGAAACAACTGGCCTGCTTGCATGGAAAAAGTCCTGACATCCCTCTCACTTCCCATATGACCAAAGTTAGGTCAGCTCCCACCTGCAGCAGGCAGATGGGAAGAAACTTCCAGGATCTTGAAGTCTGCCAAGGAGGTACGAGAGACCATGAAGTTTAAGGAGGAACAGGGGCCCGAGGCAGGAAAACCTTCTGACTCTCTCGAATATGAAATTAACAACATCAAAAGAATGAGCATAACACTTTCCTGCTTTTGGTTCATGCATAGAGTACATTTGCAACACTGAAAAAAAAGGCAAATGAAAAGGAGGAAAAATCATACAGACAGAATATTTCTAACATTGCATGAAAAACAAAAAAGGAAAAGCTATTTTAATTTCACTGATTGATCTTTTTTTCCATTCTAACACCAGCTCTTAAAATAACCTTTTAGCTTTGTATAACTTCATGGCTTTTTGAGCAATATAACCGGAAAGAAGGCAGCATCTCCCAGTAGCCTCGCAGAGAGCAAACTGAGTGGCAGAACGCAGACGTGCAGCACCTCCAGCAGCCCTGTTGGTGATCACAAACATCTCGGCAGTCTCCGGGTGTCCCAGGGAGCAAGCTGCCACAGGCGTCAGCTGCAAAAGTGGCAGGAAGCACCTCTCTGGGCTGATGAAACTGGAACAAATACACTGCTTCCTACTGAGCAAACCTCAGAGAAATTATCCAGCCCAACTTGGTAAAAACCAAGAAGTTCCATGTGAGATCCTTTTGAAATATGGTGATCATCAGAATAAGCCATTGATCAGAGGGTTTACAATAACAGCTTCTTGTCTTTGAGTTAAAAAAAGATCACATCATTATGTGATATGTAGCACCCAAACTTTATACATGGAAACAGAATTTGGACAGCAGGAGAAGAGGACTTATTTCCATTATGGTTTATTTCCGATCATCTGGATTAAGCATTTGAAGTTTCTTGCAGTTCTGTTTAACTGTTTTTTTAGGAATAGTAGCTTCTCTCCCCCCAGGCAAAATGACAGGAAGCATGAATCAAGACTGTTTAAAACCGAAAATAACAACTTCCTTTGTCCTTTTTGATAACATTTTTGGTTTTGTGACCTGAGTGGATATTTGTGTGTGTGTGACGACTGTGGGAAATCTTTTTCCAGTGAGTCACTATTTTGATGCAAAATTTTACATAAAGCCAACAGTTGATCTTTTGTGTCATTTCTTCTGTTGTCAGTGGGATTAGGAGGAAGCTGAAAAACATGTAGGAAGAATAAATAAAATTAATGTTTTACAGGAAATTAGATGGATGTTCTGCTGCAGTTAATTTCCACTGACCACAGCAGAGTATGGCATGAATGCAGATAATGATGGTGAAGGAAAAATTCCAAGAATCAGCTTTAGCTCTCTTGACCATCCATTCAGAAAACACAGAAGTTACTTTAGCTTCCTTCAACTGGCAACAAGTGCACAATAAATCTTTTGTCATTTAGTGATAACCCAAATGTGCAGCACTCCGCATACCATGATGTTTTGAGTTTGGATACTATTATGGGCTAAGAGGACCATCCATCACTCTGTCCAGACCACCCAAACCATGTTACTGACCCTGTATCAAGGTTTAAGATCCCCTCATGTCAGCCTGTCCACAGACGGACAAACAAGACCTCTACTGTCTCTGTACCATTCGCTGCCAAACAAATTTATTTTTTCAACTGAAATTTCTATAGGAAGATTACAAAAAGCTGATGAATTTAAAATAATGAAGAGTTTGACTGCTGTACAAGTGAGCAGCAAAGCTAACAAAACCTGGTTTCCAAGGATTTGTGTGCCTTAACACAAAAAACAATAACCCCCACCTCCCTGAGAAAGGTTACAACACAAGTTGCAACCTGCATTGCCCCACACGCATGCTGACTAGTAAGCCTCATAAACCATGCTGGTTTTCCAACTGGATGCTACCAGAAAATGTGCAACAGCGGAGCACTGCCTGCCTTTTTACATCAATGGCTCAAAAAGTTGACAAGCTAGTGTCATCTACATGAGCTCTATTTCCCTAAGAAATTCGGTTAAGCAGAAGTCTTAGCTCAACCTTTAAGGATTAGACTGATCATTCACAAAATCATAGCAAAAGTCACTGTACTCTAACAGATAACTTTTCAGACTTGTAACCAAGTACAAAATTTATGTTTTGTGGTCTCATTATACACAGTAAGAAGCAAAGAGGAAACGCTTTCATTTGACGGTCTGGTTTTGACCAAGGGAAACCAACTTCAGGACTTCTGCAAAAGGCTTTCCACCTCCTTAACAAAAAATACCTGCAGCACAGATGCAAAAATTAGATTTTTTTTCTAGGCTTTGCCACAAATATCCTCTGACCTTGGAAAAGTGCATTAATTTTATTATCTGTAACACCACAAAAAAACCCCACAACTTACTTGTGCTCCAAGTGTCTTGTATACTTTGCTACAGACTGTGAAGTGTCTTGCATTTCCAGGCTAGAGGGATGCAAGCACAATGCAGAGAAACATAAATGTTCAACAGGGAAATCTGAAGTGAATTACTAGAATGCAAAGTTAGTCACTACAAAAAAAGTTTTCTAGTGAACATCACTGATCTGATGAACTGGATTGTATTTGTTTGGATGATAATATAAATTAGCATTCAAACACTATGAAGTGTTTACACGTGGCGTATTTCAAACAATCTTTCCTTAGCTAAGGTAGAATAGATAAATGCCATACACACTCTAACCACTTGAATACTGGATGCTAATACAAAATGAATATACTAAGCGACTGCACAGGAGCCATGAGAACACAAGAGGCCACGGACACCTCTCATTTTTTAATCCCTCCCTGAGTTCTTCCTTCCAACCTCCCACCATCTTCCCTTTGACTCCTCAACAAGACGTACGTGGCGTACATTATCTCAGCCACACAAAGACTTTGCAAGGCAGTGCCTAAAACCTCCTGACTATCCTTGCACTACCTGTCTGAGAACTGGCTAAATCTACTCTAAAAGTCTAAATGTTTTCACCTTTTCTTCAGAGTAGTTATTTCACTCAGTCAGCAAAATCCCAAATATCCCACTGTGAATATAGCAGTAGTTTATGAATTTTTGTATCTGTAGAAATATATAGCATGCTCCAGTGTGTTTTTCCTGGTTTTGCCTTAAAGGTTTTCTTTGTGAAATGTGTTGAACCAGCAGTTTTTCTGTTACTATATACATCTGAGTTCCTGTTTTACTGGAAATGTAACAGGCACAACCATGACATTTTTATGCTTGTCATTAATGTGTGCATAGGATTATCAGAAGGAAACTCCTTTAGGTAACACCTGTTTGACAATTCCTAACTGCTAACATTTCTACTATTGTAATGCAAGTAATGACAAGAGGCTGCATTTTGTGAGACTATGAGCTAAATTAAAACATAACGATACCAGGCTACTTATCTTACAGATTTTCTGTACCCTACGTCAAACCGTGGCCAGCCTGCAAGACATCACCCAAACACGCAGCAAGCTGCACATCAGGCAGAGCCCACAGCCCAAGTTGCAATCAGAGGGAACAAGGAAGAGCTGTCAAACAACAAGAGAATTCAGGCAGGCAAAGTGTGACTGGAAGAAGGTACAAGCTACCTTTGTACACCACGAAATGATTCAGAATATTTGACATTTCTTCCCCAGCCTCCTTCTCATCAAGAAAATAAATAACTGCAATTCTTGACCAATATTAACTGGTCATCATCGTTGGCTAGCCACTGGTAGAAGTCATAGAGGAAGCAAAGAAGCTAAAGGGAGAGATGTTTCCCTTATGAATAATAAGGCAAAGTGCTTTTTTCTACGGATGGTAACAACATGAGCAAAGCTGATACCATTGGCAGAAGACAAGGGAGCAGCAGTGAGTTGTGGGGCACCTGGAAAGCAGGGAGGAAAAGGTGCAGCCCTCCGTGCTGGAGGGCTGTGGGGGGGCACCCAGCACAAGCCGCAGGCCAGCACAGGAGCCCAGCAGCCACAGCCACCACCGCAGGGCTGCTGACGGTAACACCTAATGCCTGTGAAACACTAACAACCAAAACCACACATTTCCTTTCACTGTTTCCAGAGCTGCTCATTTTGTGATGTAAGGAAAAAAAAAAAAGAAACAAAAAAAGTTTTTCAAGCAGATTTTATGAATTGGGCAGAATGCTTTTCCAGACCCGAGAGCCACATGAAACACTTCAGCATCAGTTGATCTCAAACATTTTTCAGTCACCTTACTTTATCACAAAGATGACTGCTCCTGCATGGCATTAACTGAAACATAATTACTGAGGGATTTTTTTCCCCTGCTTTTCACCTTTTCTGAGTTCAGCCACCAACCCCTTCCCCACCTGCCCTCTCCCCCTCAAAAATCCTTACAAATTCAGAAAGGTCTGTGAAGAACCTGTTTTAGTAGTTCTATTGTAGTAAATATTTAGTAGGATGCTCCAGTTGCTTAATCACGACAGATATTGCCAACACCTCTCTGCGGAGGTGTGTCTGGCGGGGTTTGGGGTTTGCCATGGAGCCTTCCTCCACAAGGTGAGCCACCTTACTAAAAGGAGCCATTTTGCTGACAGTCACAACAGAGAGGAACTTGCCCTGGCATTTGTAATTGGAGCTTTAGTGACTGATTGTCCCGAAAAATGTTACGAAGAAAACTATTCTAGGAGGGATTAGCTCTTGGTTAGGAGCTAGAAGCAGAGGAGAGTGTTTAAATGCCATGAAATCAAGTAGTGCTCCACAGACTGACCGTTCTGGAAGAACAGCTCTGTGGATCAGCTTCCCGAAACACAGCTACAGCAGGATGCAGAGCCAGGCTCCAGAAAGCTCCTGCCTTGTCGCTGGGGGTGGCAGTGGCTGGGCAGATAGGTTATGGATCCCCTGGCTCAGCCCCCTTGCAGAGTCACACAAAGCTTCACCTTTCCTCAGATACAAAGTCCCAAACCCTGCTGACACAGTCAGCAAGGGATCAGCTAACCTGGTCTTTGGCTAGACACGTTTCTCCTTTTCAAAGTCCATTCGAGCCACTTAACTGTCATGGACGCTGCCTTTATCAAGCCTGCTTTCAAGCAAGTGGCAGATTCTCAATACTACCTGGCAGAGCAACTGAAACCTGACATGTGCAGAAGGGTACTCCGCTTTCCCAAAGTTCAGATCTTCCCCTAAGCATTGCCTTGACACATTTTGAGAAGGTTGGAAAGCTTTTTGCTTTCGAGAAGTGTCACAGGCACCACAGCTCCTCCTCCATTTCCACCTCCAAGTAAGAACAATTTATCTGTTTTCCCAGCCAGCCCCAACTGAATGAGCTCTCCTCCTCTTTTTTTTTCCCCCCAGTCCCTTCCCACCGTACTGACACCCACTACAAGAATACCACCAGCAGCAGGTCGGTCCATTTGTGCTCCCCACAGCCCTTCAGCCTTGTCTGTCCTGGGCTGTGCTACAACTGTACATTTGCTCCCAGGAAAACTGCCCCACGTTGGATAAAACTACAGCGAGACCAGCAACAGCTCACAGCAGGGTCTAGCCCAAAAGTCCAAAGGATCACACAGCACGTTACTGACGTTTGGAGTATTAGACAACCTTTAGTCAAGTACATATACCACATTCTGTGATCATACAGTTGCATTATTTGTCTTAATATCATGTGCAAAACAAATCTGATGGCTGCTAACGAGCTTTTTAGCTTTTGTAAAGGCAAAATCTCTAATGCATGCTAGCGCTGTGGGATTTTCCAATAGGTTTTCCAAGGGGAAAAAAAAGGTAATAAAGAGTCCTCTGCTCCTGTACCAATCTCCTTCAAAAAGCTGCTGATCAAAATGCTAAATGAACATACTAAGGTCACCTGAAAACCAGCTCTGACCAGTTATTCCGTGGCTCATCAAGAACAAAATATATACAGAATACTTTAAAACACTGTTCATATTTAATATTTACCTTAACTTAAAAGGGGAATAGTCAATAAAATAGGAGACTACCTACTTAAAGGTACCATAGTAAAGAACCAGAAAACATTAAACAGTACAAATGAAGAGCTGTTGTAATAACTGGATAGTGTCTGGCATCAGGAGACCGAAGAAATACACACGATGGTGTAAAAGGGGTACAATGTCTGAAAAGATGCGCAGTTGGGACCAGCTACCAAAGGGTTTAACACATCATCTCTTCAGACTCCACCAAACAGATTCATGAAGACCTTCGTTACCTGACATCAGACAGATGCCGCCGGAGGAGGAAGCTACTGGTGTTCCCAACTGCTCACTTGCAGGATAAATGCTTTTGAGATCCAGACCACCAAACTACAGTTTACCTTTCTTTTTTTTTTTTTTTTTTTTCTCTCGCTACACCAATTGTAGCTTGCTCACCAAGCCTCATTCACCCCTCCTTCTGCCTTCCTTTTATTTTGCTTCCTCTCTTCCCCTGTATTACCATGTGCAGTGTAATGCTGTTAAATGACTACATTTGTGAATGTTAGAGAAAAATAACCTTTTGAATTCATTTGGTGGGAACCAGCAGAGGAGTTGCATTCAAGGACCAAAGATGACTCCCTCCATCCCCTCTGAAACTGTGGCTCTTCACAAGCGCATACCAGGCTTGATTTTGAAATTCCCTTTTAATGCAACTACATACTAGTCTCAATTTTAAAGTTCCCTTTCAGTAAAACTACCACCTGTGCTTTCTTTTAAACTATTGTGAAGAAATATGAACCCAGAAAGCTATATTTTTATATCAATATTCTAGAGGCATTTAAAAGGGAATATAGCTTTGCCCTCATTTTTTAATCTGTCAATAGAAAGCTTTAACTAAATTACAGTAATACTATTCAGTTGAATTTAGTTTGTTGTATAGCAAACATATGTGAGCTGTAAATCTCAAGAAACAAAAAAATCTATTTAGCTGTAGGCACTTTTATATCAACAGTGGGCTTAGGTATGCTTTCAGTATTTTGTCTATTTGATGCTAATGCCAATGGATTATGCAGATTAGATATGCCTACCAGTGCAGCTCCCTGATAAATTACAGGCTTTCTATTCACAGCAGGTCCTCAATAATTCCATTTTCTGTGCTACATGAAAATATAACTTTGGAACAAAATAAAGGACTCGGTCATTGAGCCATTCTCTGAAAGTTTTGTGATTTGTATCTTAAGAATACAATGATACGTTGAAGCATGGCTATCTTTCTGTACATCAACCTGCAAGCAGCAGGACTAATGAAGCCTTGTTTTCTATTAAATTATGTCCTACATTTAGCACCCACAGTGTAACACAGTCCCTGAGCCCGCCAGAGCAACACAGCTGTATTCCCTAAGCTCTCACACAGCAGTCATTACTCACACAGTACCTGAACTTCTCCATCACACACAGAGCTCTCTCCTTCCAAGTGTCCTCCCACAGCATTACTCCACCACCTCCTCTTCACATCTTCCCGCTTCCTGGAGTCATCACCCTCCCTCTGCCACCCAGCTCCTGCCAGCCTAGCGCTATGGCTGCACGGATGGGTGACCAGCGGCAGCTGAACAAAATTAATCAGACCCGTGCTCTGCCTCCTCTGGTCAGACATAAACCACTCTAAGCTGGATAGTGAGTCCCAACATCATTAGAGGGAGGAAGGACAGACAAAGAAATAGATAAGGTGATTGCACACACACTGTATTTGCTTCAGAAGGTAAACATCTAGTCTCTTCCAAAGGCTATTGGGATGTTGTTTGGTGGTTTTCAGGAAACACATCTGCATGACAGAGTTATCAGAAAACTGACCTTTAAAAAATATCCTGGTATCATTATTTTTCATTGCACTTCTGCTTTTGGAAGCATATTTACACAGTTAACTCAAAAGAGAGAATATAACCAGTAAGTCTGGTGCTAAGTTTTATGCGTGTTATTGAAGCCCTGAAGAAGCCATCTATAAATATTAGTGCTGCTGCCTCAGGCTGAGGTCCTCTGCCCTATCTTCCACCTACAGAAATGCCTTAGCATGACAGAACAGGATACACTGTGCAATTCTTTAAAAAAAAAAAAAAATGGGTTTGTGGCAAGTTTTCCAGTTTCTTCTAGCTGTGAGAGATCAGGGTGATATCAGCAAGAGGTTTAACATGGTTTTGGCTGCTGTGTTATGAGAGAGAGCTCAATAGCAGTCAAATAGTTTTTGCATTTGTACTTGTAAACTGTGTCATGAAGCCTAAAGCAAAATTTTCTCTGTGGAGGAAACACACAATCCAAAAAAGTATGGACTTTTGGCAAAGCCAACATGGATCATTGGGAGAAAGCCTACAGGTTTCAGCCTGTCTTTGGGAATCTTTGAACAGGCTGCCACTTGAAAATTAAGTAAAAGGCAGGAGTGGAAAACTGGGGTGTCCTGGTTTCAGCTGGGATGGAGGTTATTTTCTCCCTAGTAGCTGGTATCAACGCTGTGTTTTGGATTTAGTATGAGAATAATGTTGGTAACACGCTGATGGTTTGGTTGTTGCTGAGTAGTGCTTACCCGAAGTCAAGGGCTTTGCAGGTTCCCATGCTCTGCAGGTGAGCAGGAGCACAAGAGCCGGAGGGAGCAGAGCCAGGGCAGCTGCCCTGACCTAGACAAAGGGATATCCCATACCATAGAGCGCCCTGACCTAGACAAAGGGATATCCCATACCATAGAGCATCGTGCTCAGTATATAAACTGGGGGGACTTGGCTGGGAGGGGCCGATCGTTGCTCGGGGACTGGCTGGGCATCAGTCAGCGGGTAGTGAGCAATTGTATTGTGCTTCACTTGGGTTTCTTGAGTTTTATTCCTCTCTCCCCCCCTTTTCATTACTATAATCATTATTATTATTATTACTGTTATTACTATTATATTCTACTTTATTTCAATTATTAAACTGTTCTTATCTCAACCCATGAGTGTTACCTTTTTCCTGTTCTCCTCCCCATCCCACTGGGGGGTTGGTGTGAGCATGGGGCGGGGCATGTGGTACTTAGTTGCCAGCTGGGGTTAAGCCATGACATGGGGACACAGTCATGCTGGGTTTAGAGAGCATGCCTGTATGCTTTGCTTTGGACTACAGGTTATTTTTTTACCACCATCCACATAAAATTTCCCACTTCCAGCTGAACTACTTAGCTGAAAACTGGGAGTCATTAACTTTAAATGATGGATAGATATATCCATCATAAAAAATTATATAGCTGTGATTATAGTGGCCAACACCCACTCTCTTAGATTATCAATAAGCTGCATTTCTATGGAAAGGATCAGCACTAATTACTGTTGCTTATATGGCTTATATGCTTATATGAAATCTGTGGATTTCATAAACTTAATCGAAACCACAGATCTCTTCAAGTATTTCCACCCCTACTGGTATACAAAGCAACAGGAACTGGTTCTGGGACGTTACTACCAGTTTCTACTGGCAGAAGTGAGGGCCTAACATGAACTTTCTTCCCTTCCCTTTCTTTCATCCCCTCTGTACAATCCATGAAACACATTACCTTTTCCTCTAGAAAAAGCCATGCCTTTGAAGGACAATATTAATGTAACTTGCTCTAAAAGAAAAGAAGCATGAAGGCAAATAATACTATACACAAAAGAGGATCCCCGTCATTTGTCAAGATCGCCAGCTGAATTTCTTTCATGCGAAAGGCAAAGCCTCTGAATGTGCTTTCAATTTTTGGTTTGTTGTTGATGATTAAGCTTGATTTTTTTTATTTACAAAATGTCAAAATGATAAGTTTAATTATTTTTTCAAAACATTTTTAACAGAAATGTTGTTGAATGTTCCTTGTCTACAACCAGGTTTTGTTTCAGAATTTATGTAATGCAGAACAAAAATACTCTCCTTCAGAGTCCTACATCAATCTTAATGATAACTAACAGTAGTAGTTCATCATTTATCCTCAGACGAGTTAGCATTTTAGAATTACTTGACTGTTCTAAACGTAAGCCTTTATCTTCTAATAATGCGAAATACATTAATCTTTCCTGACTCTATTTGGCACAATTTAGCTTCCTTCTGAAATGTTGCAATTCTTGGCAATTATTTGAATCTTCCTCTGAGACCTAGAATTGCAAAAGCTAAAAATATCAAAACATGCTATTTCAGGTAGGAAGTATATATATTAATTCACACTAGCAAGAACTGAATAGAGTTAACAAACAAGCTCAAGCTTTCCAAAATCACAATATTTTGTATTCAAACAAAGCCTAGTCAAATAGAACTAACCATGACACAGAAGACTGAAATAATTTTTAAATACATTATGTTCTTTTCACCAAGCATTCAGTCTGTTCAGCTTAGTGCCAGCACAGGCTCTCCTTAAATCCTAGACTGCATTCATGGGATAAACTGCTGATTATATCAAAGGAACCTTCTCCTTGCCAAAGGATTTGATACCTGGCTGGCATTTTCACTAGCCAAGTGTGTTTTGCAAGCTTTATGAACCATGCTGCAGCCTATGCTATTTTGGTTCCATGATAGCTAGCAGCAGCAGCTGATACAGATCCAAGCCTGTCATTTTCTAATCCAAGTCACCACATGCATCGTGCTTCATCAGTGATGAAAAGCAGAAATATAGCAGCCAGACATGCCTTAGGCTAAATAGTGTCTTTGGCCATATAGTGTCCAGAAGACATTTTAATGAAGTCTAATGTGCATAGCTTTAACTCGATTTGAATGCAGCAAACTGCACTACACATACACACTCAACACAGACCATGCATTCATCCTCAAAGAAAACTGAAATTACTTTGATTTTGGTAATTGTCAGGTGTAACTTCAGCAGTGTTTAGGGAAATACAGCTGTGCTGTCCTCCATGGAATCACTTCAAGGTTCCTCAGCAAGACAACCAAAACTAAATGTTACTGCCCTGAGGATGAGGAGAAACTTAAGCAATTTTGTCCTTATCCCTGGGCCAGCAATATACAATTTGTAACAGCAGCAGAGCAGGGCAATAGGTGGGGTGGAGGTTCAAGTAGGGTGGTAAAGTTTTTGGACTGCAGGGGAGTAAGGGTGAGGACATGAAAGAGGTCCCAAATATCCCTAGGGAGTAGGCACCAGCAAGGAGTTACAGGGTTCTGAGTGGGGGAGAAGGTTTAGGAGCAGTCGGGGATGATTTGGGCCCATAGCAGGGTTTCTTTTCCATCTTCTCCCCAACCTCCCACTGCCCTCCTCCCAGACTGACCTCGGTACAGCGGACCACTCTGCCTATCGCTTCTCTGCTCTGTATCCTCTTTCCCCATCTCTCTCCCTGTCAGGCAAAGCACCCTAATTCCCTCCTCCCATTACCCTTTGATACCTTTCTCCACACATTCCTTTTCTGCCACTTCCCTCAGGAGCTTCTGGCATGTAAGGACAACCATGTGAGCTTGATGTGACTTGGAGAAGAGAGAATTATAAAAGGGACCAACAATGTTCTTTCCCTGCTCTCTTTGCAGGCTGTTCTGGTCAGTTAACACTTCCAATCATCATCAGCTGGAATTTTCCCTGATTAGTTTAATTCTTCCCTGTAAATTCATAGCCTCCTTTTGGAGAATGGATATTTTGAGTCACCAGGTCTCGGGAATCTGAAAGAAAAGCCAAATGGAAATAACTCTTTCCAATCTTGAAACAATTCAAATAGATCTCTTACTCTTGTGCCCAATACACCATTACATTTCTTTACTTCCAAAAATTCCATTTGGAGGGTGAATGTTATGTGCAGAACAACCACACCAAGGGCTAAAAATAAGTTGCATATACCTGTGACTGAAACAGTACAGCAAGGCCAGGAAAATCCAAGAAAATGGGGAGTGATTGACAGCCAAAGAAAGTTTCTCAAGTAAAATTACTTAACACAGGAAAACTTCCACTGGTTTCTAGGACATTGGTCCCACAAATGAACTCTCTCTCAACCTGTCTTTCAAGTCTCATCTCCTTCTTCAACAATTGGCTTGCCATAGGGAAAAAAATGCCCTTCATTTTTCTAAACAAGCAACCTATATATTGTTCTCCACGCACTTCCTGAAACGAGTGTGTACATTCGTGTGTATGTAAAATCTTTAAATTTCAAAGCACAGTTATATTAATTTTAGAGCAGAATTTCAGGCTTCCCTCTGATAATATAAAATTATGCTGCCTAGAGTGATGTACATTCAGTACTATAATAACTAATTCAATTTGTAATGTCTCTCCCTTTCTCTAATGTCAATTATCTTCTACAACACCACAGTGTAATTGCAAAACACTAGAACAAATTATGCACAAGAACCACTTCACAAGGAAAAATCAGGAGGATGCATGAAAAAAATATATGATTACAAAGACGGGGTAAACTGAGACAATGAGATCACTGTTCCCCTACAGCTTATAGAGTGGTCCTATTTTATGTTTTTTCCCATCAACACAGAGCAGGTTTTGCAGCTTTCCCCCGCCCCTACCCAAAACAGGTATCAGTTAACACTGGAATAAACACACTGGGTCCAAATTTCAGTCAGTGTAAGATCACAAAGTCTTTCCAGGCTGCACTAGAATTTCATGCCAGCTCAGAATAATTCTTGACATCCACAACATGTAATGTTTGACCCTTTTTTGAAAAGCAAGTATAAAGCAATTGAAAAACACTTACAAACAAGCATAGCTACATTTTACATTCACCTCTGCAACAGTGATTATGTATAGTACGATGCAATGCAGATCCAGGCCTCACAATATACAAGGGCTACTATAAATTAATGACCATGTAATGAAAGAAATTGAAAGGTGGATAGACAAGCATAAAGAAATATAAACCACGTAGTTATCTTAAAATAAACCACTTGGAACAGGAATGTGAAAAAAATCATGACTGCTAACCAGAAAAACCTATAAAAACTCCAACCAGTTAGCTAACTACAGATAGAGGCCCGCTTCTCAAAAACTCAAATACACATTACAAAACAACCAGCTATACTGCTCGTCTTTCAAAGACGTTGATTCATTTTTTTCTTGAAAAGGAAAGCCTTACAGTATTCTAATGAAAACAGTGGGTCTGATTGTTTAATTCAAGATAACAAAACGCCTCAAACTCGTCCTCAATGATAACCGTGACCTTGTATTATTTTGCATTAGTCTAAAGAGCCCTCTAGTGTTCACCTACCTCAGGCATAATAAATTATTTCAAATGACTAAGGAACTTCCTCACAAATCCCTACCTATTAGCTCTATCAAACACCTCTAGCTAGTGGAAAGAAAGCCCATTTTAGGCGCTGGGTGATACATTTGCATGAGGAAAATAATTTAAATTCCACAGTTAAAACTGTTTAACAGGGGAATATTTCTATATTACTTTCTGTATAATTTTAAAGGTCTAGGGTTTAAACAACATTTCAGCCAACCATTATTTGTATAGATGTATTGATACATATTCATTGATATATATTTATTTACACATAGAAGAAGAGCCTTCAGTCTTCAGAATGAACTAGCTCTGCATTCAGTCATTGCTGCTGAAAGTCAGTGACTAATGGGCCATGCTGCAATCCTCTCCAAAGAGGTATTTTTCTATAGAGGTTCTGTTCAGTTTTTGAAGGACCACCCCATTCCAGTTTAAGCAATGAATTGCAAAAACCTTCAGACCATGTTGTGGAAAAAAGGCAATATTAGTTCAAGATTTCTTACTCATTCACATGCCCCACTCCCTCACTGCGTCAACAAAACTGCCTGTGGAGATAAGCTATGAAGCACCCCACGACATGCCCCAGCACTACCACAGCATACAGAGAGACTGTGCCTTTGAGTTCCCTGTCCATCATTCGAGAAAATTTTTTAACCCATTGCTCCAGAGCTGCAAGACAGAGATGTGTGCTGTCTGTAAAACAGCACAAAACATTCCTACCTTTTGTCCATAGGGAGTCTACTGATGGACACATGCCATGCGTACCTGTACGGTGGCATATACTCTGGACACAAAGAAAGAACAATCTCAGATATATACCTCATCACAGCAGTGCCTTAAGTTGGGTAATAATAATCGGCATCATCTATCCTTGTTGCATCTCCACACCAAAGACATACTTCCTGAAGAATGGTGTTACCGGTCATTCAGACACCCTGAAATATACTGAACCTTCTACATGAGCTATTTTCCTCATTATAAGTCTCTCTCTGGTGGATATTCTGTCTTAGTTACTGAACATCTAGATCCTCCTGCTCTTGCTTGCTGCCACAGATGCTGCCCATGGGGCCAACAGAACCAGGGCATTTTCCTGCAGGAAATCGACAACCTGTCAGATCAGGCCCAAAATCTATCACATGGCCACCCTAGGGCTGGTGCTGGCACAAAGCAGTAGGCAGAACTCATGGGATGGAGAAAGGGCATAATCATCTCATTTGGTGGCACACTGTCCCACAGGCTCCACTAGGTGTCCTGACATCTGATCATGGCTCCTCTCCTTGCCTTGCACCAGCACAGATAATATACAAGTCCCTGCTGCTGTTTCTCATGAACTGGCACTTCTAGGTCCTCATTTCTCTCTGGACAGCTAGAAACATCTTAAAATACAAATGAAAGGCTCTCCAAGCTCCATCTGTGTCCCCACCCTAGTGACACCTACCTGGCCCATCCCTGGAAACATTCAAGATCAGGTTGGATGGGGATCTGAGCAACCTGATCTAGTTGAAGATGTCCCTGCTCACTGGGGGGGTGGGTACGTGTTGGACTAAATGACCTTTAAAGGTCCCTTCCAACCTAAACTCTTCTATGATTCTGCACTTTCAAGCCACAAAATAGCACTTAGTTTTAAACACTGTACAGCTCCACCAACAGGGAATGCTTCATTCTCACCTTCCATATCAGCTTTGGAATCAAGCTTGAGATCTAGCTGACAATGCAATTCAGCTGATTTGCAGTGAATACAGGTATTGAACTTCTAAATGGAGTGTCTTCAAGCCCTCTTACAGCTTCTCCATTGCTTCCTCTGCTTTAATAGTCAAGCTTCTAGTCTGACTCAAGACTGGGCCAGTAGAGGTCTTGGCTTTGGAAACAGCTCAAGAGAGTCTTAGGACAGGACTTTTTCCAAAAACACACATCTGCTGCATACAGTGATCACCTCAGTCATCCCAGATATCCTGGACCACATCAAACAGTATCAACTATTTGGAAGGTTCAGACTAACGAGTTAAAAACAAGTATTTATGTTGCGAGGAAGGTGCCTTGTGGGATGGCACAGACAAGAGCTTGCAGATCATTAATAGGGACTCTCTTAGACATGACCCAATTGCCTCTTTAAGGAGGGCAAGCCAGAGGATGAACAAAGTAAAGAACAGATACGATGAGACCAACTGCTTGCAAACCCAGGAGTAACAGATACCTCTTCCCTGTCTCTTTAGCTCTCTCTCCCCCCAGCCATGAAACACCCGTCCCAAGGTGCTACATGTGGAAGAGTTTACGATGGTGGACCTTTGGGATACCTGGTACCCCATACAAGCAGGAGGAGCTAGGCAGGCTTGTACTGTATCTTTTTTTTTTCTTTTTTTTCCCCCCCAAGACTGACACACAAGCAGCAGCATGTCACCAGAGGGCACTAAGCTGAGGAGGTGGCCCAGTTTTCCAGAAGCATTCAATCCTCAAAGTTTTTCTGAGAGAACTGATGCGTCCAGGGAAACATGTTATATAAATGGACACCTAAGAACAGTTATCAGAAAATCTTGACCTAAAGCTTTTAGCTTTCTGAACGAGTCCTGCCCCTTAAGCTCTACACTTACTTTCCTCTCTGGAATGGCCTTGGTTCTTGTGATGGAAGACTGCATCCAGGCTTTGTCTGAGGTCAAGAAAGGTGCAGTGCCTATCTGAACATGAAACAGTCCACAACCCTACAGAGACATAGTCTGCATGATGAAAATGTAAGACAGGTGCCCCTTCATTGCCTTTGCATGGATTAACAAGCCTTCCTGTAAGTGGGCTCCCAAGAATTAGACAGCGCAGGGAGCTGCTAATAGCTTATAGCTTTCCATAGATAAAGCAGTCTCATTTGAACCGCTCTGCAATCTCCAATACCTTGAGTTCACATTCCTAAAAATGTTTATCATTGCAGTACTTGTTACTGAATCTTCCAGTCCACACCAATAACAAGCACTATGGATTTCCCAGTGAAGGGTGGTTACCAGCTATCTCAGAATGATTACCATTCACCTTTTTAAGGGGAAACTGGTTCTCATCCAAGCAGCTGTAATGTGAGAACAAAATGTGAGTAAAAAATTGTAACTAACTTCCTTTTCTTATCCTAAGGTCAGCAAGCTACTGTTGATTACACCTCGAAACTCTGTTTCATTGACTGTAGTCATGATCCAGACATGAAAGAAAAATACATTCTCTGCACTTAGCATTTAAGAAACTACTTGTGTACTTACATGCCCAAGAATTCTTATTTACACTGCCCAACCAGTATCATGTGAAATTCCATAGCCACACTCTTCAGGCACCTTTCAAAAACCCAAACAAACAAATCAAAAAAGGAAGAAAAAAAAAAAAAAAACAAACAGACACACACAAAAAAACCCCAATCCTATCCACACACAAAGAATTTATCTGAAGATCTATCTATCTTGTGTTTATAGAAGCAGAGACGGAGCCTTTGACCTTGACAAAGGCAAAGGGTTGGATTAACACTGCCACTATTGGAGACATGAAACTTTCTCAGATTATGAGTTTACTCCAGCTCTTAGAATTCTCCTAGACCCCATTATGCATTCAAAATTGTCCAATACATGGCACCTCTAACACCTGTAACAGGAGCATGGAATGTATGTGCCTAGAAGGTAATGCAACAGTCATGTCAAAACCTCTATGTTCTTTAAGCTACAAAAGCAGAACTTGTATGAACCAAGTGGTTACACTGGTACTGCCACAGTTTAATTAGCTTTGATGCAGCTCTTTAAGGTGAATTTAACTAAGATTCTCAACCATTTTTTCCTGTAGGATACTTGTTCTCAGCAAGCCAGGCAATTCCTCATCTACACCACAGCTTTTTCCTCAGGGAGATAATGCAATAAACACCAACATATTTTGACATTTTGTTCCTTCTTCCTTCATAATTCATAGTAGCTTTTTATATCCACTGCATGGATAAAGAACAAGAAATGTAACCCTGCGGTGAAATAAAAGCAAATATACTAAATACTTGTACAAATAATATTACATTTCTAGAACTTTTTTTCTTTTTGTGCAAAAGTTTTGAGATTAAAGCTTGATAGCAAAGACATCCCTTCTGACAAGACTGGTATTCATCCTCAAGATGTGCAAGACTGTCATTCCAGAATCCCTTTAGATTTGCTGCAGGCTAATGATATATTATGTACAATCAGAAACACTGCTAAAATAAGGGGATTAGGAAGCATAACATAAGCCTTTGTCTGAGCTCTATTAAGCAAGTTAGACATAAGAAAAGCCATTTAGTAACTACTTACTCACTATTCCATTAGGAAGGATATAGAATAT
Source organism: Falco punctatus (assembly GCF_963210335.1). NCBI lineage: Eukaryota > Metazoa > Chordata > Aves > Falconiformes > Falconidae > Falco > Falco punctatus. Next base: position 98,978,249 of record NC_137582.1, on the reverse strand, counting down.
GTGACATGGTCTTAACTCCCACATGTTTATTTACAGGATTCTTACTTCAGGGATTTGAAAGGATATTTTTGTGCTGCAGTTACTCTACAGACAAAAAGATGAATTATGTTAAATATGGAATGAAAATGTCAATTTGCTGACTTCAGTTATAGAGCATTTGTACAAAAGCTTTAGAACTGTTTAGAACTTCCTAGCATTAGCACAAGTTGGTTATCTAAATGTAAATTAAATTTATGTTTCCCATCAGTATCAACAAAATTATCAAGGGATAATAAGCAAAAGGAAAACACATAAAATCATGTAGAGATTTTAAGTCTACAAAATTACTCTACTGAGATCATTAACCACAAGGCCAAAGCACATATGATTTTATGAAGAACAGTACCAAAGAAGAAAACCTTGTTTTCCCAAAGGAAATTCACTGCTACTTTACTATTATTATATTTTTCCATGTAAATTAGAGTTACATTCTCAATGTCCTGTTACGATTTCCCTCTTCCTGTAACCTCTATTAGAAAATGAAAAAGCAGCATGAAAGCAAGCAGACTGACACTAGAACATATTCATTATGCTGCTCTGACACAGGGGACCAGATTGGTTTATTATATTAACGATAATACAGATTAATTTTAAAGAACCCTACTGGTCCTACTTCACAGAGACTATAGATGCCAGAAGAATATTTTGTTAAAACAAGCAATAAATTCCAAGGTCAGGAATGAACTGAGCACGCCGTTATTTGACAGGAACATTTTCAAATACTTCCCATGACTCAAAATCATGTTTGACAGCTGCTATCAAGTCAACTGTCAAAAACACAAGGTTTCATTTTCACCCTGACATAGCCCAAAACTATCAACTAGTCTAACCCCTGAGAAAGACACAATATTATGTACTCAATTTGTTCAATATTCTTTCCTTTCCTCCTTAAAAAGAAGGTCAAGGTGAGGAAAAACACATGCACTACAGATGCCTGTTGAGAGGGGACTCTGCAGAGGGCAACTCAGGTAAGCAAGCATGTTTTCTTCATCTGAAAACCATAACACAAATACGGATCTTCTGCAAATGCTTTAAAGAGAACTCTGTAGTTACATAGGTTACAAGTACTTCTGCCTTTAATTTACAAGATGGAATAACGGACCGGAATAATTTACAAGATGTGACTTCATACTTACTATTTCATACACCAACCTTTGATTAACAACCTATTTTTCTTTTCCGCTTCTCAAGAGAGATTTCAGGAAGTAACACATTTTCCTTCCACAATCAAAGAGGTTTATGGATTTCCTAAGATTTTACACCAATCTCTCCAAATGTCCCTAAAACTTACATGCCAAAAGAGGAGAAGATTTAAATACCTGCCCAAGATTCTTTCAACTCATTTCAGGTGAAGTAAAAGTCAGACATGAAGAATTTGATGACTCTTTCACATGAAGTCAAGTCTTTTTATAAGATCAGTTGTGAACTGAACTCCCAGTTGAAATTGAAGCTACTTCAAATTCTGTGCAACACAGACCAATGCAGGGAGCTGCTCCACCACGGCAGTATGTGCTCCTGCCATTATCCTGCCTGGCAAAACCAGTTTGTAGCCCTGGTACACACTGTTCACTTCTAGTTACGTAGGCTTTAAAGATAGTGGCCACTAGTTCTTCACAGATCTCATACAGGAAACTGGTGGGATGATACAGAATTAAGAGTGGTGTAAGTGACATGAAAATTCAGCATTTCAGAGCAGATAATAATAGCAGACCACTGGAAAACTGGCAGCCAAAATCTCGGACCTCCAGGGGCAGATGGAGTGCCCACCTCCAAGCAGTGGCTGCTCTCCTGGTCCAGCGGTGCTGCTCTGAGCACACATCCAGGGGCTGCCTGCCGCTCCTTATAGACTTCAGACAAGTGCAATTTTAATTCCTCACATTTAGAGTGTTGTCCCTCATGGCAATATATGACATGAAAACAATATTTGGCACAGAAAACTTTAAATAACATTATGAAGCCTGATTTTTTCCAGTTATTAACCACACTTTGCTATCTATACTTGTCCTTCCTACAAAAATACACACAAACCTTTATGTTCATGCCTTCAAAGCATGCATTTACCAACAATGACACAATAAAAAAGAAAAACATTATCTAGAACTCAAAGCTCCATAAATTAAAAACAGTAAGTCTTCCCTTTTAAGAAAAACATCCATGGGAGAGCAATAGGATTTGGGAAATTTTAAAAGTGTTCTTTATAGTACTCCCAATATACATTTAACTATTTGCTCAAAGTTTAATGAAAAAGGAAAATAAAGCACTTACTCTGGAAAGTTGTCCAGCTCCACAGTGCTTCACACTCTACTTTAATATTTCTGACTAACATGGCATGGAGTTTCCTTTCCTTCGATCAGGCCCCTTTTCACTGTACCCTGGCTGAGACCCCTCAGCTTCTGGTAACAACCATACACTGAGAAAAACTAGTGTTTGTTTCACCTTCGTTACGTCCTGGTTTCGGCTGGGATGGAGTTTATTTTCTCCCTAGTAGCTGGTATCAACGCTGTGTTTTGGATTTAGTATGAGAATAATGTTGGTAACACGCTGATGGTTTGGTTGTTGCTGAGTAGTGCTTACCCGAAGTCAAGGGCTTTGCAGGTTCCCATGCTCTGCAGGTGAGCAGGAGCACAAGAGCCGGAGGGAGCAGAGCCAGGGCAGCTGCCCTGACCTAGACAAAGGGATATCCCATACCATAGAGCGCCCTGACCTAGACAAAGGGATATCCCATACCATAGAGCGTCGTGCTCAGTATATAAACTGGGGGGAGTTGGCTGGGAGGGGCCGATCGTTGCTCGGGGACTGGCTGGCTGGCTGGGCATCAGTCAGCGGGTGGTGAGCAATTGTATTGTGCATCACTTGTTTTTTATTTAGGTTTTATTCCTCTCTTTTTCCCTTTCATTACTATCACTATTATACTTTACAGTAAACTCTTCTTAACTCATGAGTGTTACCTTTTTCCTGTTCTCCTCCCCATCCCACCAGGAGGGAAGTAAGCAAGTGGCTGTGTAGTATTTAGTTGCCAGGTGGGCTTAAACCATGACACAGTAATGCAAAAATATGATACTAACAAGAGCTACAAAAGAAAAGGATATTGGCTCTTCCTATACTAATACTAGTACATCGAATCACAGAATGGTTTTGGTTGGAAGAGACCTTAAAGATCATCTAGTTCCCACCCCCCTGCCAGGGGCAGGGACACCTGCACCAGCCCAGGCTGCCCAGAGCAGCTGTGGATGCCCCATCCCCGGCAGGGCTCAAGTCCAGGCTGCTCCCAGCCCCGTCCAGCCTGGACTTGAGCCCTGCCAGGGATGGGGCATCCACAGCTGCTCTGGGCAGCCTGGGCCAGTGTCTCACCACCCTCACAGTAAGGAATTTCTTCCTGTTATTTAACCTGCGTCTACCCTCTTTCAGTTTAACGCCATTCCCGCTTGGTCCTATCACCCACTCTGTAACAGAGTGCCTCCCCATCCTTCATGTAGGCTCTCTTTAGGTACTGGCAGGCTGCTATAAGCTCTCTCTGAAGCCTCCTCTTCTTGAGACTAAACCACCCCAACTCTCTCAGCCTGTCTTCATAAAGGAGGTGCTCCAGCCCCCTGATGATCTTCATGGCCCTCCTCTGAACCCACTCAAGCAGGTCCATCTCTTGCTTACGCTGGGGGCCCCAGAGCTAGATGCAGTACTCCAGGCAGGGTCTCGCGATAGCAGAGTAGAGGGGCAGAATCACTTTGCTCAGCCTGCTGGCCACACTTCTTTTGACGCAGCCCAGGATGCAATTGGCTTTCTGGGCTGCAAGTACAGATTGCTGGCTCATACTCAGTTTTTCATCCACCAATAGCCCCAAGTCCTTCCCCAGAGGGGTGCTCTCAATCCACTCATTGCCCAGCCTGTACCATGTTTGGGATTGCTCAAATCCAGGTACAGAACCTTGTACTTGGCCATGTTGAACTTCATCATGCTTCCACGGACCTACCTCTCTGGCCTGTCGAGGTCCCTCTCGATGGCATCCCTTCCCTCTAGGGAACCAACCACACCACTCGGCTTGGTACCATCTGCAAACCTGCTGAGGGTGCACCCAAGTACAAGTAGTAGTCCTAAACTCAAAATAATTTTAGTGGCCAAATAATTCACTGTTTTCTCAGAACATTTTCCCCTTTCCCTAGTTGTTAATGTTATCAACATTGTCTGAGTTGAGCTTAACAGCTTCATACTGCAAGCTCTTCTGTCGGACAGCCAAGGGGACAGAATGGATAACAAAACAGCAAATGATAAATCACTGCTCAGTGGCACAAACCCAGGAGATGGACACAGAGAGGCAGGAGCTCAGTAAATCTGAAGACACCAATATTCTGGATGAGGGGGGCCCTCAGGGGCCATAAATTCCCTCCTGCCACCCCAAGGGTATCACCACATGCAGGCTTTTGGTCACTCTGCACACTGTACCAGCCCACCTGCTCCCTGCAAGCTGCGCTTTAATTCATTCCTGTGCACCCTCATACACTAGTGGGATCTCTTGAGCTGATGGAAAACAAGAGGATCATCATAGCTCCCTTAATTCCTAGGCAGCAACTCAGGACAAAGTAGCACATGTACGTGTCTTCTGAGGACAAGCAACCAGGATACAAACCACACGAGAGGACTAAGAAGTAACAAGCATGTATGTAATCACTGCTGAAGGGCACACTATAACTTTTTTCAGTGCCTGCCTTTTACAGCTTTTGGAAATTAACACACTCAGGGAATCTAAGTCATATACACATACATGTATTCAAATGTCAGAACAACTAACTATGAGTTCCAATTTTTAGGAGACATTTTTAATAGCAAAATTAATTACAGTTCTAATATGTCCACTTTTACTATGTAAAAATCTAATGGTTCATTCAATAAATAAAGTGTAGATCTATTATTCATACTACTTTACAATTGCTTTTCAGCCCACAGTCAACTAATATCTGTGGATACTGCAAAATCCCATGATTAAGACTGACTTTATAGACACAGAAAAAAGAAATATTTCATAACAGAGATAAAACCCCAGAAGTATTCAAAAGAAAAGATTCAAAGACGCTATTTTATTAATGACAAATTATTTCTGATTTTTACATTTTCCCTTTGTGTCAAAGAAAACTTGTTGATTCAAAGGCAAATAATTAGAACTGTGAGGAAAGAAAGCATCACTGAACTGGAACTTTACTCATACTGTAATTTATTATTTTCAATATTTAGATGTGATGCAATATAATGTCTCCAGCATCTTCCAATATGGTGCAACTGTGGGTTTCCCCTGAGCAAAGAGCTCCTGTTTGCTTCCTTCCCCTCACCCCTCCCTTCCTTAGCTGCCTCTCCACCAGATCCAACAACTGTGCAGCCACAAAATAAGACAGTCCAGCAAGCTCATCTGACAGAAAACTTAGTCTTCTGCCAGCCTCCAAAAAACAACGGTTTTCCATCAGACCAGTTTACTGAACTTCTCTTGCCCCAGGAGCAGAGGAAGTGTATGAATCAGTACAGAAACATAACAGCAATCCACTTCTTTTTGTGGGAACTGCAGTTGTACCAGACAGCATCACATCCAGCTACACGCTCAGGGCATAGCTCTAAGCCAGAACTGACCTAATTTTATGTTGCCCCCCAAAAAGAAAAGATGGACCCGACTTCCCACTTGTGCCAGAATAGCACTGGTGTAGGCAGATGACCTGCAAGGTCTGGGAGCTGATCAGAGCCTTAATCCTACAATGACAAAAAAAAAAAACACAATCCCTTTCCAACTGGACCATGTTGGTTACCCACTTAATCATGCCATTAACAAATGCTAGCAGTAGCACAAACAAGGGGGGACACGTGTGAATAGGTGGGCAGAGGGAGAACGGGGACATCCCCTCCCACAGAAGCACAGGCTGAGACTTCAATGCCAAACCAAGGAGGTAAGGAAGGAGAGGATCTCCACCTCGTGAGGCGAGTGGGCACAGACCAGCGCATTCGACCCACACCAGTCCCCATTGCTGTGGGTGAACGCCCCAGCAGATGTGAAATTTCCCTGTGTTTTAGTAGGGTTTATGGTGTCTGCATGCTTCCACTCTGCAATATTCTTATTCTTCTTCTTCTGACAGTTTAATGAATGACCTAGCAGAGTGGTCCCACTAAAGCAGCACTTCTGCAGTAAAGAAACAGGACTGCTCTTCCTAGTCTGTTACTGTTTACTAAATAAAACCAATCATTTTACTTTATCTGTTTTTTTTCTTCCCATCTTCATCTTATTGTACACTGCAAGTATCTGGAAATCTATTGCCACAGGAATGTACACTAACTGTATACGCAGTGTCCGTGCCTTCACTCTCTCCTCATCAGCTATAAACAAATATCAGTTAATTCACTTTTAAAATAACATATACATTTGCATGTTAAAATATCCTGAAGTAGAATTTTCTCGCACTTTTTCAAGTGTATGTGAAAATGTCAATTGGCACAAACAAATATCTACAAGCTCACACATTATACAATATCTGCCAGAATAAAATGCAACACAAAAGCAAAATGGGCTAATTCTCAGCTCTACAAAGACAGGCAGAATGCAAGCAGGGGAAAAAAACCCTGTATTAAAAAAAAATAAAATTTTAAAGTGCTAATACACTGTAAGGATGAAACATTCCATTTACATGAGCAAAAGACTTAATATAAATTATTACAAGTCTATGAATAACACTTATACTACCGTTGACAGAAGAACCCCAGGCACAAACCCAGGTATTCTCAGAAGAAAGCTGAAATTAACACCCAGTAGCACTTCCAAAAAAGCTGTTTCCAACTGCTCTTAACTCTTTGAATTAATTTTCAAGACTGTTTTTCTGAGGTCAGGAGCAGAGCCCATGCCAAAGAATGTGATCTGTTCTGTTAGTCAAAAGGGAGTATTTAGTTTGGGAAGCATCAGGAATTTTTAAAGGGTCATATTTTTGGACTTTTTGCAGGTTACTACCAGGAAAATTCCAGATTATTGGGAATAAATTACAGGAGAAAAAAAGTGATGTGTAACCACCAAAAGGTTATAAGGGAGTTTAATATGCATTACTACACACCAAGTCTGAAAAGCAGTCAAGTGTTCCTAGCCAGAACCATATAAATGAGAAAGATTCCGTATGTTCATCCAAATCAATCTGTACAGAACTTAATCATAATTCCAGAGAAGGAAGAGCGCCTTATCCCACCAGTAACTGCATTCAAAATTTCCTCTTGCATACAGTTTCTGCAGGATGGCCTCACTGCAAGAGTATCTTTGGTGTCAGGGATGTCCACAACATGAGAAGCAGACTTTTGTACTGCTGGAAGAGCGTGGAAAGATACTCAACGATACATGGCCACACATAAATGAAAAAGGACTCTTACAGTTTATCCGCACAAAGAAGCTACTCTGTACTGAAGGTATGAATTTACAGTGCAAATTAAAGCGCTCTGTAACTCCTTCCACATGCAAAGAGTTGAACACTCCAGGATAATGAACTACTTCACATTCAACCAGAATACTCAATAATACCCAAAACACGCGTGTGTGGAGCAACAGGTGTTGGGTACATCCTGCCTTATTCCACAGCAGCTTCTCTTGGAAGGCACATCCTCAGTATCAGAAAAATAGAAACTTAAAAAAAAAAAGAAAAAAAATCTAAATAGTTTAACTTAACACCTTCACTTTCCACAGATTTCCAGAAAAGAACACACTCCCACTTCACAGTTTGTAGACAGAAAGTTCATTTACACAGACGCTCATGCTACTGACGCAAGTCCTGCCAAACCCTGCAACTGAAGATGTTTGGGAACACCAAAGATGTTACCCCTTTTTGCTGCCAGCCTCACCTCCTGCCAAAGATGGCCATTGCTGCAGCACAGTAAGCAATCTGTGCCTCATAACTCCCCAATTAGAGGCCACTGTCCTTGCTTTCGACGTACCATTTGTTAACTACCCCAGCAGCACAGCAAGCATACATGCTGTTCTGCTACTCCATCCAGCAGCCTAAGGAGGAGCAGAACAGAGAATTAGACATTTGAACTTCATCCATCACCCTCTACCAAAGCTTAGCAGGGTTTATTAGCCATAACCTTCAGGAAGATTAATTTGAATAAGTTTTTAAAATGTATTAGGTAAATCATAGATAGTTTAAAAGTGACTGTAAAATGCTTTTGTTTAATTTAGTTTAGAAGTCTGCTAAACAAATGGCAGTCACTTCCAAATAAAAGTATCCATAACAGATTTTAATGTGATTTCATTAATACAGTTTTGACATTAGCTCCAATTAATATTCCAGGATGTCCATGCAGTTAATTTGGGATATTTTTTTCTGAATGTTCCTATGTATGCAAGCCCAGAGGCAGCTATTCATTTTTTTCTGAGGCACAAAATGCAGTGAAGACAGAGGGCTGTGTTTAGCACTGGGCAGGAAGGTAGCTGTGAAGAAGTGTGAAGTGAAAGCATTTCAAGCAAGTATTTTTGTAAGGCCCTCACAAAAATGACAAAAATGGTTCTGTTGCTTAGCTCATTTTTCAGCTGAATTACTTAGCCAGATGGAAAGCTAAGGTATGTGACCTTCTGTGCCAAGTAAGGTCACTTTTTCTTTTTCTTTTTTTTTTAAAGTAGAGTTTAGAAATAGAAACTACTCTGAAAAGACAAGCAAAACTTTTGGTGAAAACTCAAGGTGAACACATTTTCTAAAGGATAACTGTGCAGGCAATTAGACACACAAAACAGACGTAACCTAACAGCACTCAGATTTCTGAGAAGAAACATAGATTATACCACCCCAACTGATCATTCTGATGTGTACTGCAGGCCAAATTCTTCCTTGGCAAGTCACCTCAAGCACACCAGAAAAAAAGAAAATTGCACACTTCCACCTTTTTAAGGAGCAATAGACATAACTAAATTCCTACTCTGATGAGAGCCATGGCATTTGTTTTTAATAAGTCTTAGCTTCTATAGTTAATGCTAGATCCTGCTTTACTTTTCAGTATTTGTATTCCCTCCCAGCAAAGCCCAGAGTGGATCAGACAGAGTCTTAATCTTACAAACTGAACTGACATTTCCGTGTCAGAAGTGACAGACAGAAACTCTCTGCAATTGAATCACTCAACCCGCATACTCCCCCAGCCAGCTGCGGCAGTGGGATACATCAGGTCACAATTCCTGTGGGCGAGAAGACTTCTTCACAGAGTAGCTTCATTCAGGACTCCTTTAAAACAGTGGAAGGCCTTTAGCAGGCTTTCTCTTGTACCCAATTTTCATCAAAATTAAGTAAATTTTTAATGTTTAGGACACGTTTACTTTCCATGACCAAATCAATTTTTACGGAACATGCAGATCTAATAATATCGCAATTACAATTTTCTATAAAGCTTTTAAACTTCTTACAGAGATATCAGCTGTGTCACATTAATAAAGTCTACAATGCTGCACACAACTCTAGAAACCTTTAGGTATGTGAATATTCCGTGTTTATTTGGGTAGGCAAATTAGGTAACCACTCTCACAGGTATTTATAGCATTGGGATTTCAGGACCTTTTCCTGAGAGGTAAGAGGCAACCACATCCAACTTCACAGAGTATTCAGGTTACAGAGCTCATGTGTGATCAGGGATCTTATAATCAATGCTGCAAACCACCACCAAAAAGTCTAATTCTCATCAATTATAAAAGCTGCTTTACACAATGGGTATAAGTATTTCTCTTAAGGCCTAACTCAGCATTCAGGGAAGCCTCACCCCACCAAAGGTAGCGGCATATGTGTGAATTCATCCCAATTCGCAGCAGTTTAAAAGCACAGCAGTACAAGCCTCACGACATGATAGCAAGCAGGGTTCAAGTTTTTCAAAAAACAAATGGCATAAAGTAACTAAGAATAAACTCGAAACAGACACCAGATTTTTAAAAACATTTGTTCAATCTTTTATTTCCAAAGTAATTAAACACTCAATAAGAAATGGCTAGGCTAAAACTGCCGAATGATATAGTTGTGTTTATACAACTGCAGCCTCTTTCCACAGCTACATTTCAAACAGGAGAAATATATAATTGATTTGGGTTTTGGTTTTTTAAATCAAAGCCAGGCTAAGGATTTTCCCATAAGCTTTCCAGGAAAGTCAACCTCTGGACTAAAACTAAACAGAAAAAATTCAGCAGGAGACTATTTCATTAAGTTAGGACTACGCAAAGGCAACATTCAGACAGAAGACGATGGTGCAAATTCTTACATAACTTTCCATTTAACAGGCTACCAGCTATTATAACAAGAACGTAACATAACCATTTATTTCAAAAACACTCAACTGAATTCAAGGCACAGCCATTACATTGTGTACTCCCTGCTTCTGTCTGATCTTCATATATTAATCTCCAGTATCAGGAACAAATTATTAAAAAGCACGAGAATGTGTTCTGTTCCACAAAAACACCTTTGTCCACACAACTACGCATGTTTTATTCCAAAAAGCAGTAGATAATTTCATAGAATCACAGCATTTTGCCAAGTTTTAATTTTGGCAAAAATATTAACAGTCAAGAGTTTCAGTTTATTTATAAAATAATTACTTGGAGAAGCTAGGATATTTATTTTGAAATTTCATATGCTGCATCACCTTCTTGTAAGCTAAAGTAGTACAACAAATACCTGCAACAACAAAGCTTCTGTAACCAGGAAGAGAGTTTGGGGTGTCTTGTGAAATTATTTTTATAAAAGCTGCAAAGAGTAACACCTGAAACATTCCAGAAACTTTTGCAGAATATGAACAAACCCAAGACCTATTTTACCAATTCTTAAATCCTTTAAAATTATTGGGAGTAATACATCTCTCTGCGTATACTGGATCATTAACCAAATGTAAGTGAAGCAGTTGTTCAACACAAACCTATAAAAGCATCATCTTAACCAACATATCAAAAAAATACCAGCTTTAAAGTTAATTTTGCATTTCAAGGTCTTCCTTAGAACCTGCTTACAATGTACCTAAAAGCTGGAGTGAGGATAGAGGAGACATCAGATCTGTGGATACTTTACACTCACTAAGACCTCTTTGCCTTGACAATAGGGCAACTACAGTAACAGTTGTTTCATTCGTTTTTACCTGAAATCCTGAGAAGTACAAACACTCTGAGTTCTAAAGTTGCTTTCAGAAATTGAAGCAAGTAATTTTGTCACAATTTTCATGCCAGAAAAACACACATAATAAAACATGTTCGCAAACACAGAAAAGAATGTTTAGAAGTGAAAAGTCACCAATGACATAGCTTATACTGGACATATGTTTGTACAACACATGTTTTGTTTTCTGTCCTTCACCTGTCTGCCACCAATCACAACCTGGTGTTTCACCTTAACACCAGGTGTAAAGCATAGTGAGGCTGCTGCTCCACAGGCAGCAAAACCACTGAAGGAGACAATCACCTGTCAATGATTAAAGGTCCTGTGGGACGTACAGTTTGATCAGTTTACTCTGTTCTTTCCTACTGACTTTGAGGAAAGATGTGGTAAATTTCCAATTTTTTCCCACTGTCCAGGCAGTATGGATGGGAATCAGTAGATGTGTAGTCTATTTGCAGTTCTGCTATTAAATGCTATTCATACTATGTTACTCCTCATAAAATGAAAGAGACAGACAACAAAATAACTCACAGACTGATTTTACCTGAGCAGCCACCCCAAATTTGGCTTCTTGGAGGTTGTTTCACTTAAAAAGACAAAGTGCAGTATTCTATTAATAGAAATTCATTTATTTACATCATATGTATATGGGACAGAAGAGGATGGGATAGAGGAAAAGGTGAGACAACAAAAAAAAAAAGGTTTCCAACTAGTTTATGAGCTCTTCTATCACCAAGTATTTACACTGTTACATATGTAATCGAGGGATGACTATTAAGTAGCTAGCCTGTGAATTTTCTGAAAAAGCTCAACTACCCACAGATGCATGTGGGTAGCGATGTGATGTTATTCCTGGAATGCCTATTTGTAATGTCCATGTTTCAGAAATGGTATGACTCATCCTCAGGCAATTCAGTATTCAAATTCTGCCTTCTGTGACACCCTTGCAGTAATTCTGACTTGTACGGGGATTGCTGTACCGAAGTATTTTACAGAGCAATCTAATTTTTAGAATTACATTCAAGTAAAATAGCATCTTGACACTATCTGCAAAATAAATATAATAACTAAAGTACTAACTTCCATATAAGTGGATACTCTCATGTCTGGATATTTTGACCAGGAAGGCTTAGCCCAACTTTATAGGAATTACTTAAAATTCCACTAAACATTTTGAGAACTTATATAGCTTCCGTTCACTAGCTATCACAGAGTGTTTCATTTTTTTTGAGCAAGCATCAGCATATCCCTCTAATTATTTTCTTCATATTATACCTACAAAAAACAGGTACAAAAACCTTCACTAATTTTTCTTTGATGACACAGGAGGTGACTATTAAATTCATACATACAGGGCTGGAAACTTGTCCTCTAGTTTCACAGGTGAAAAGTCCTTCCACTTACTCAAAGATGAAAATTTAAGCAATATTTGGTAAGACACACTTAAATCTTGAGCAAATGTTTTCTAAAATCCATCAACATGTAAATACACTACTTTGTACTAGGAAGATTTCAGAATCTATTTCTGTTATGGTCATGAGAAAAAGACTGAAATATGATGTTTAAAGGAGCAATAAAATCTACAACTACAAGCTTCTCTCCTGTACAGAAAACTAACAAGTTGAGCAGCTGCTCAAGATCAGCAGGTTTAAATCAGTGTCTTCCTCCACAAAGAACAGGCAATGTCCTGGGAGTAAAATTAGGGACAACTCCAATTCTACAGAACTGACTACAGCCTTCCCAGTAAATATCCAGCCACTTTCCCTTTTGCATGGCAGCATCTCTGATCACTCTATGCCACCATCTCTGTTCCTTTAGACCATATCAAGGCAATGAATGCTCCTGAATGTCATTCCTGCTTGTTGGGCACAGTATCATCCACCTAATGTTTTAACATGAGGAATTTTCTCTTACCTACTGTAATTCCTGCAAGCCAGGCTGCTTTATCTGGTAATTACCAAGGTACACTCTTTATTTTAACCTCTTGTAAGGAAGCAATTTTTATCACAATGTCCACAGCTGCTATTCAGGAATGATTAGTTTCAGAGCTTTCAAACCTTTCCACATCATTTGAATGCACTATACAATGGCACATTTCAAAATTGTGGGCTTCTTCAGCCAACTACATCCATTGGAAGAAGTGGTGAATGATCCAGTCTTCTCAGCCTAAATGTACTCTCCCTTTTACACTTTTCCTTAATTGTTTCTGCATATGGACACCCTCTTGGAATTATGTAATGCATGTATGTCAGCACAAATCTATCATGCTCCAAACTTTAAACGAGAGGCATCAATTGAATCTTACTTGGAAAAATGATACATGAAAAAGCACCACGGTGAAGAAATGTAGTGACAGAATTCATTACTAAAAAAACTTTTAAACTTTGTATAACATTTAGATTAGGCTGCAGAGACTTCAGAATATTTACCTTAACTTTCCCCTTCACATGACCAACAGTTCTTTGAGTCTTGCATTCAAAGTTAGGCCTCAAACCATGTATTTTCTCCAAAATAAGAGCACTGCTATCAAAAGTGATAGTTGAAGCATTACCAATTCTGTTTCCACTTAAAACTATTGCAATAGTATTTAAGTAAGTTTTTGCCAATTGATTTCTATTCACTCATATTTAGACATTAAAATTCTGCATAATAAAAAATATGAGGTATTTTCCTTTTACAGACTTTTATAATTTAAAATGTGTCTTTCGAGGTTCTTACACTGCAAACAAACTTCAGCTAAATGCCCCCTAAGATGCATTAACATAGAACAGGCCCAAACCAAGAACTTGACATAAAATAGTAAATCTTCTGTCCCATGCTAAACCCCTGCAGCTCTCTGCAGACCTCAACTCTCCTTGGGGTCCTAGACCATGGTGGAGCCCACCTCACACTGAGAGGAAGTTAGATGCAAAAATCTATGAAGCCTCTGAGGTCCAGCCACCAGAGAGGAAAATACAAGCTTCCTATATTTAAGCTGTCTCTATTTCAGAATGTCATTACTGGAATTCCTTATGACTTTTTTTAACTTTAAAAGTCCTTCTTATCCTGACTTCACAATGTTATTTATGTGTGTACACATAAAAGTTTCCCTAAAGCTTTCAGTTCTGTCGTATCAGAATTTCCACTAAAAAGGTCATCAGAACTGAATGCTTATTGCTTTTAGCCACACAAAACAGCGCTGTGGTTTCTTGCCTCTACTAAAAACATGTATTACATCTATATTTCCAGTTCTGTAAGTCCTATTAAAGAGGACAATTAGTTAAATTGTGCATTATACAATTCATATACAGATGCTGTATTAAGAGCCTGACTTGAGCTGACAAAGTCACAAAATATAAGAGAAGTTACTGAACAAATTCAGTATCCAATTACAGTCAGGTAAACTATAGTAACAGCTCTGAAACAAATATTGTTACCGTGGTGTAAAGTCTGAAGTAACTGGGAGCAGAACCTAACCACCTGGCATTTTCTCACTTCACTAAACCTAAAGCCCTGGAAGGGTCAACAATGAGTAACTATGTAATTCGTGAGGAGAAATGCCTAGAAAACCAGGATACAGAGGTGAAATAAGGATAAATGCTTTTCTTCCATGCTGAATTTTCTGGATTTTGTTAGTCTAAGCCAGGCCATGGATATTGCTTTAATACGCCATGAATATTTTCAGTATGAAATTCCATTCATTTAAAAATAAGACGTGATTCATACAGAATTCACAAGGCAGGCCCTAGAATTTTAAGTAGCTTGGATGTAACAGGCAGATGTCTAAACCCTTAAACAACTTTAGCTGGAATTTCTTTTTCTAGATAATAAATGTAATTGTTTTAACTATGGACTGTGACTACCTGGAGACTTTCATGTTTGTTTCTATATCTAGTTTATGTTATTTCAGAAAAAATACTAAGGGCTCAAATCTGAAAAGTGCAAAGTTTGTTCACAGAAGTAGTCTCTTCACAGCTTTGCTTTTCATGGAAAAGCATACCTAGAGAAAAGGTATGAGAAAAATACCTCAAAACACCCACAAACATTACAGAAAGTACATGTTTAAATGAATGATATCTCAAAAAATTAAAACCTTAATTAGGCTTCAGAACATCACTTATAAGCATGCAAAATTAACCCCTCACTGACTACCTTTGCCACACTATCCTGGAGCAAACCGTCGAGCAAACCTGCAATCACAAGCTCCCAGAGCCGAGTAGAACCGCAGGAAAACTCCAAAACTGGGGAAAACTCACCTCTTTTGCTGAAGGTAACGCACGGAACACTCATACCCCGGGGCAGCACTGGCCTGCCTGGCTTCGGGCTAGGAGAGAAGCGGGCTCAGCTCCCGCCCTCCCTTTTGCAGGTGCCCGTCGGCGCTCAGGGACAGCCGCGGGCCGCCCGGGAAAACGCGAGGCGACAGCGCAGGGAGCGTGGCGCTCCCGCTGCCGGACCTCGGCGGCCGCTCGGGGCAACCCCCGCCCGCCGTTCCCTACCTTTGCCCCTCGCCGTGCTCAGCCAGGCGGCGGCCTGCCCCGGGATGCGGCGCGGGTGGGACAGCGGGAACGGCAGACGGGCGGATGGGGCTGCCGCTCTCCTCCCCTCGCCTCGCACCGGCCCCCTGGCCGAGGAGCCCGCGGCCGGTGCCCGCAGCGCGCCGAGCGACCGGCGGCCCCGGACAGAGCCGGGGGCAGGGGGGGCCCCGGCGGCCGAGGCCGCGCCCGGGCGAGTGAGCGACCGCTGCCGCCCACAGCCGCGAATTCCCGTTACATCTCCCGAGCAGGATCGGGGCAGTCCCACAGCCACCGGGCGGCGGGGGGCGGCAAGGAATCTCGGTCTGGGAAGAGCCTCTTGCCTTCTGGAAAATGTCAAGTTATGTCGACCAGGTCACCTTAAATTATTAGAAAGCTGCAAAGTTTTTCCTTTTCTCGTTTTTGGTTGGTTGGTGTATTATTTTCTTAAGCACAGGTTGCCACTAGCGACACCCAATGCACGTGGAAAACCACCAGTTTTCACTCCGCAGCCTGACTTCAGATCTAAGTGCAAACTTGTCCTAATGCAAAGTAGTAATACCCTGGAAACGTTTTCCATTTACAATGAGTTTGAAAATGCATTAACTCTAAGTTACCAACTGTATCAAAACCTATAGACCTGTCAAATGGAAATTCACCGACTCAAAGCATAAATGAATTGACAGTGTTACTTTTTCTAAAGTGTGAGTTCCATAACGTTTACATGGTTCACTGGCACATACACGCACCATTCATTGCAAAACTCTCTCAAAAGTAGCAGGCAGGCAGCGACTCAGCAAGTGTTCACCGCAGGTCAGGCTCTGTCCTGGCGGTACTTCACCAAGGAAGCAATCCCGCTAACAGTTCGTGACCGGTGAGCGGGGACCTTGGGGTGACAGCCCTTTTACCACCCTGACCCTCAGCATCAGCAGAGGGATGCTATTGCCTGCGAGAGCTACGTGCTGGCTGTTACGGTTCCCAGGCTGTACCTGCAGATCCAGTACTAGATCTAAGTACTTTATAGACCACGTAACAGCCATGCATGCTCTGACTGAACATCCAGTTGTAGTTGTTATTAAACACACAAAGCAGTAGTTTTCAAACCCTGCAGAGGTTTAACTTCATGGTAACTGGAAGGTTAACAGAAATCCTTACTGTGTACAGTGTTGTCATTTGCACACAGATGAAAAATGTGACTTTATGTACTATTTTGACTCATTGTCTATCTCTTATGCACCTTACTACTTTACAGCTTTGTTGAATCTTTGCATATACTTACCCTGAAACATGACCCACACAGATATTTCTAAAATACAGTGGAACTGCTTAGATCCATTCATATCAACTACTCATGTTTATGAGAATTTGTGTTTACAAGGACAACGCTTTAAGCTTCTGCAGGGACAGGTATGGACAATGCAATAGTCTGCTAATACTGAAATACTTAGACGGGGGATGAAAAGGGGAGCACAGGATGTCAGAAGTGAGAAGCACCCCCTTAGGAAACACTTTGTAAATCAGGTATTCTTACCAGTCAACAAATGTAAAACATCTCGCAGAAATACGCATGAACACTTGGCGATACTCAGTGTATGTTATTATCACACCATAAGTTAACTACATGCTGCTCAAATAGTTTTCAAGTTTCTCTTGTTCTGCAAGTTGTGTTAATTAGCTCAGTTATCAGTTCATATGTAGATTCCTGCTTTCAGTAGCAATTACATAGCCTGTAGATTCAAAAGCCATATAATGCTTCTAATGTTAATAAAGATGTACTTGGCATTTACACAGGACTTTTCTCAGCATGTCATAAACAAGCCGCTTTGACATTTCTAGGAAATATGTGGTCACATGACTGTTACAGAGAAACCGAAGTGTATATGCATACTTATATGACCTATATGAGAACACAAAGTAACAGTACCTACATTATTGAAAAGTAGCCTCCCATAATTAGTTGCTGTGGTATTTACTCTACAAATAAAATTCCTAATGAGAGTTACTGAGTACTCACTTTGATGCCGGGCATTTTCTCTGCAATCTACAGATGACCTTTTCCGTAACTTTGCCCACAGCAGGTCTGCTAGTTTCTGTGTTGATGGCAGGACACTGCAGTAACCAGTCACTTTGGAAACAAAATAAAAGCAGTGCTGGGGGACTGCATAATCTGTGAAGCCCACACTTCTATTCCAAAAAGCTTCTCAAAATGTGCCACATGCTGTATGCTGAAAGCCAAAAAACATTACTTGTTAATACAAGCTGCTCTGAACTAACTGAAAAGAGCTCTTTATACTAACAGAGGCTAATAACCATGTTTAAAATTGCACTGCCTGGTGCACTCTAGCACACAGTACAAGCTTGTAGTGCATCTCCAAACATGCCAGCTGCTTCTTTTTGCAGCAGCTTCACACCAATTTCCATCATTTAATCCTACTGAGTTATGACACCTAAGAAACATACCCTTTGGTATCTAAAAGTGAGCCAAAGGTACCTCCAGGATAGCTAGTGTTTGAAGATGGAGCTAGCCATCAAAACTGAGAAAGTGACCTTAACATTGGGACTATGGCAATAGAAGAGCAGGCTATTTGTAAGAACCTCTTAGAACCATTTATCCCTTTCCAATTTAGCCTTCTTCCAGAACCAAGGTTTTAAAGTTGTGTTTAGTACCTTCCACTACACCATCTAAACACCTTAGTTAATGCTAACATTTTATACCAATACAATTATCTCATCCAGGTCTTTCAACACTCAGCTCAAACTGCATCATTAAGTGAACTTCAAAACTGGGTGGAGAAAGGACAGCAATACAGAACTGCTGATAACCGTGAAGCATCCCAGAGCAGCATATTAGGAACGACCATTCTTACTCATAGTAAAAATTAGATGATAAGCCAGTTTTGGTCTCTTCTCTTGAATTTAGCAATTTGCTTTTAACACATTTCTAAAATATTCTCAAATTTTCCCCCTTCCTTCTCCCAAATTCTAGCTTTGCAGATATTTTTTTTCTAAAAGCCTTTTTAATCCATGTTGTCTCAGTCTTGCCTGGGAGATGCAATTATTAAACTCTTAACAGCATACTGAAACTACTCCATAAAGTTATAAATCAAAAACATACTATGAAGGGCAGAGACGGTTTCAAAACATAGATTCAAGAAAAGTTACCACAGCTGTGAAGTTGTGCCAGAAGAAACCTGTGACAAAATGCAATTTACCTGCACTGACCATATCAGTTCCTAAAAGGCTGGATTCAGTCTATGTTTAACAGTCTGCCTTCACACCCCTCTTCCTTGGTATGTCTTCACTAAAAGGGTCAATGAAGCCATTGTCTTCTATTTCTCCTCAAGATGCAGCTCTAATGTAATATGTGTAGAACATTAACATAGGTAGTTTAATTAGGTAAATTATCTCCATTAGGTAAACACATCCCTCTTTACAAGATGATGGTCTAATTTATCATCACAACCTGAAGCACAGCAGGTTGGATGTCTTATGTCATGATTCTGAACTAATTCAAACCTATTCATCTTATAGGAAGTATCCTGTTGTCTTCAGACATCTGTCTTGTGCTACTTGTTGTAGCCCACTGCTTAATGATGAGATATTTTTGTCTTCTTATCGTGTGCTAACTTCAGGCTTATCTAATTATGTATTGCTGGTAAATAATTTACATTTTCCCTTTTAAGACCACCACCATCTATGGTTGCACCAGCTTTAAAAACTTTCAAAAACAGAATCTGCATCCCTGTTGTCTAAATTGGGTGGTGATTAACATACAGTCCCCAGACTTTACTTTTGTACACAGTCTATGAATGGTAGTATTTCCTTATTATGATATTCCATAAAGTATTATTTTGTAGTAGTCGTGTTACATGTATTTCCTAGTTTTATTACCAATTCTACATGACCACGCTTTACACATGCCTAAGATTAACAATCCACATACTAAAATTTTTCTCATTTCCTTACTTTTCTTACTCCTTTACCTACTTCCTCCCAAAAAGCCACCTACCTATAGCTATACACACAAGCCAAAAAGCTACTGCCAGTGGCTTCGAGACAGTCATCAGTACCGGCAAGTTCGGGCTACTTCTATCTCCAACCTATTTTTTGAGTACTGCTGGCTCCCACTGAAGGCATGTTAAGCCCAGCCAGGCCTCCCCTCTGGTTTGAAGAGTGTGTCTTAAACCCTGGCAGGGCACAGCACAGGGAGCGGGAGAGGGCCTCTCCTCTTTTGGGGTCCGCCCGTGACCCCCCAATTCTCAGAGGTAAGAGGGAAGCCTCACTCCTCAGCTCCAGCTCCTACTCCAGCGGCCGGTTCCTTCCGTTGGCCGCATCCCCTCAGCCTATCAGCACCACGGCCGCACCCTGCGCTTCTCCGGCACCCACAGCCGGGATAGAGACGCGGCCGTTACAGGAGCCGCCGAGCCCTTCCCCGCCGCACGGGGAGGAAGGAGGCAGGACCGCCGGGGCTGCACAGGAGGGAAAGGGC
This sequence comes from Falco punctatus, assembly GCF_963210335.1. NCBI lineage: Eukaryota > Metazoa > Chordata > Aves > Falconiformes > Falconidae > Falco > Falco punctatus. The sequence goes on along the minus strand of NC_137582.1, from coordinate 98,958,114 downwards.
GCTTTGAAGCAGCACCCGCAGGAGGGACAGATGCCGCCAAGGCGGCGCACCGGGCCCCGCCTCACGGCGCCCGCCCTGCCCCGCTCCTCTCCTCAGCGGAGTGCGCGGCCCTCGGGGCAGCGCGCGCAGGATGACGTCACCGCGGGCGGGCGGGCGGACGCTACGCACATCCACACGCCCCGCCACAGCGGCCCTCCCTGCGCGCGCACCCGGCCCCCCCGGCGGCCGCTGATTGGCCGCCGCCTTCCCGCTTCCTTCTCCCCGTCCGAGAACCCGCCATTTTGAAAACCTTGTTGATTCCGGCGGGGAGAGAGAGGGGAGAGAGTGACCGGCCGCGGGACGCGCGCCTCGGGGGCGTGTGTGTGGTGCTGTGTGCCCGGGCCCGCTGCCTTCCTCCACCTTCTCCCTTCTCCGGTAACCGCCGCCCCCAGCCGCCGTTGCTGCCGCAGCCGCGCCCCGAGGAAGGAGCCAGAAGCCGGGGCTCGAGCTGAGGTGGGTCCTGCCGCCATGGCCGTAACGGCGCCCGAGAGCGCGCTCCCGCCTCTCCCCCTCCACGCCGCGGCTGGGCCGGGCCGAGCGGCCCAATGAGGGGCAACGAGAGGGGGCCGCTGCGTCGCCGGGCTCCTGTCCCGCCGCGGGGCCGCCGGGCGCCGGCTTGTCACCGAGCCGCCGGGGCCGCCTCCCTCCCGGGCCTCCGGAGCGCTTTCCGCCTGAGGTGTTCCCGGGCGCTCCGTGCTGGCCTGCGGCCCGGCGGCGGCAGGGGGCGGGACGGTCTGGCTGCCGCCTGGCTCGGGCAGCGGATGGCGCTCGCCGCTGCCCTCGCCGCCCTGCGCGGCCGCCCGCCCGTCCGGGCGCTGCACATCGTCGGCGCCGCTGTCCCCGGTCTCCTGCTCGCAGGTCGGGAAGGGACAGGTGGCGAGTCCGCGTCTGGAAAGTCCTGGACGAGGGTGGGAGGTGCAGTTGTGCGCGAGAATCCTTCTCGGGGCGGCTTGCAAGATAACCTCCCCCGGCCGAAAATACCCCCAGCCGAACCCTTTTTCCATAAGCAAGTCGTCCTCACAGACCTGGTTGCTAAAAAGTCTCTAGCTTTCCTGTTCCCCTTCTGCTCCCATTGAAAGGGAAAGGAAAAGCAACTTGTAGTACTTTGCTTGCTTTTTCACTTGTGCGGACAAGTAAAACTTAAGAGAGTAATACTATAGAAGTCGAATTACTTTTCAGCATCAAATGAAATGCTGGTAGTAATACCCTGGAAGAGGTTTTTATGTTTGGTTTTTTTCTGCTAGTGATTTAGCAGAGGACTGGTAAACTGTCTTTAAACTAGTAATAGATCATGTTTTCTGTCATTTGGAGTGCTGCTGTTCTCTGGCACCTGCTTATAAGCAGTTGATTTAATTGTTTACAGAGTCTGACCTCTTGCACATAGTATTGGCTTTTATATCAGAAAAAGAAAATGGTTGATCATGTGATATTTTTTCCACAAGGGCTTATACAACCGGTGCTGCATGCTGTTCCAGATCTGTAAACAGTGAAGTATGTTGAAAGCTAGAATGTTTGTAAAATGAACAGATAGGGTTATCTGCCTTTATTCTCCTACTGTCAGAGAATGTCTATCTAACAATACTTGCCAAAGGGAGATACTTTAATTTTAAAGTTAACATTTAAGCCACTTCAAATGCTAAGAAATACTCCTCTTAAATATAACAAGTATGAAGCACATAGTCTTTTTCATTGTAGATCTGCAGATTAAAACCAAAAAGGGTTTTCAAGACCATAGGTGTTGCAGTTACTTGCATTCTGAAAGCACTGTTAATTTTTTCCAAATTGCTTGTAACTTTTATTTTTTATTTTCCTGTTCCCATTTCCCATCTAAATAGGTAGCTTTTCTAACTTATTAGGAAACTTTAATGTATAGCTAACCATGATCTGAACCGTAACTGTTCAGTTTGTAATATGGTGCTCTAAAATTGTGATGTCTTAAAACTTTACAGTCCTTAATAGATAACAGCATTAGCTGCTTTGAGTGGGTGTTTCTGAATGCTTTACAAGGTAAGCTTGGAAGGCTTGTGTGGAAAGAATTTATAACCTTTTAAACTGTTCTTAACTAGGCTAGTTGCAGAATGGATGGCAACTGCTCCTGAAAAATTTTATGTAATGGGAGTATGCAGAATACTTTATCCTCTTAAAGAATGTGATCAATCACTAAACAAGCACTGTGACATTACTTCTGTCATACAAGTAGATACCTTTTTAAGAAACAAGATTCCTGTATTTTTCTTGTATAATGCTATATTGACGATGGTTTCCCTGACTGCTTTTTACAGAACCGTATAGCATGTCTTCTGTTGCTTCATCAAAAGAAGATACAATGTCATCTGAAAAAGCAGATGAGAAACAACCTGAAACTGAAAACAAAGCTGAGGAAAGCGATGAAGAGGAAGAAGAAGAAGAGGAGGAAGAGGAAGAAGAAGAAAAGGGTACTTGTTTTTCCACTGAATAACTTGTCCTTTAAGAAATGCCAGACTTACTGAATGCAGTCTCTGGCTAATTATACAATTACCGTTTAGGAGATTTTGTGGTACATCTATCTTGTGGGTCATAACTCACTTCCCAGTAGACTCTTAACAGGCAACACTAGAAACAGCAATGCTGATGTTCCTCAGGAAATTGAAGGAATTGCCAGCATCCTAGAGATTTTTGTTGTTGTATGAACTTCTGGACGACTATAAGAGGTAGCGTCCTTTATCAAAATTATTTGTATAAAAATGCATATCCAAAAAAGAATCCTTTATTGTCAGTAACACTCTGAAGTGATCCATGTTGCAAAAGAGAAGCTTAAAAAATCTTTGTAGAATATTGTGGAGACAATACAGATGTCTTTGCTTAACTACTGTGAATTAATCTACTGGGTATCAAAATTTAATTATATTGGAGGGGAAATACTCCATTTGACTAATTTTGTCAATAATGATCATGGTGCTGTCATAGGACAAGCAAGAAAGGCAGGTTTTGTGTTGCATGTAATTGAAGAGGGTAGTCGAGGAATACAAGATGTGATGAAGGAACTACTATGCAAATATGTTAATTTCCATCATGAAATTCTTAGGTACCTGTTTGGCAAATAAAAGCATCCATGGAAATAGAGCTGCAATACGGTACAGTGAAAACTAAGTCACTGATGGTCTTGGATTCTTAGAAGAGCTGAAGTTTGTTTTCAGGAAACGTGGCAGAAGGAGGAGGGATTATGCTGTTTGGGAAACAATAGAGTAATCAATTAGATTTTTAGAAGCAACTGTTTCTTGTCTATGCACCAGCATATTTTACTCTGTTTTCAGCAGAAAGATACAGAGTTTTGGTTGTTACAGATTTTGAAGCTGCTTTCAGATGTTACAGCCAGGATAGCCCATCTGTTTAGTGCTAAGGGTAGTTTGATGTGAGGTCAAGTATTTCAGTATGAAATGTTTAGGTAAAAGCTTTGGGGTTTTCTCCTGACATGGTGTCATTGAAGTAATGATATGTATACATTAAAAAAATCTAAATGTATACATTACTAAGCAGTACCAAAATTACTGGGAATATTATTCTTGTAGCCTGTGGCACTCATATTGTGCCCTGCAGAGTACCACATTGTGTAGCCTTGTGAGATGTAGCTTGTGCTTCTGCCTCTCCTGCTGATGTGTGTGGGTCCTCTGGTCCGGTAGTGGGAAGGGAGAGTGTGTGCTGGCATGTTGGACTCTCCTTTTGCCCATGTGGTGGTAGTAGACTCCCCGGGAGAGCTAAACTGGGGCTGTGCATGTAGGGGCTGCAGCATCCAAGGAGACTGGGCAATCAGTGCCAGTTCTGTACCTCAGAAAGGCAGTGAAGGAAGAGAAGGATGGGTTTCTGAAAATCCCTGGTGCTGCAGTCTCCATCATGGGGTGAAGTTCTCTTTAGGAAATGTCCAGCCTTTCAAGGTTAAGTTGGGTACAGGATTGTGGTCAAGAACTAGAGACTCCTCTAATTATGTATATACAGCTCCATAGAATCCCATTGACTTACTAGCTAAAGGTTTGAAAGCACCTGGCTATACCGCAATCCATTTTCGGTTTGCCTTTTCAAAGATTCAGTGTTGTATTGCCTGTCCCTACAGTCAAATCTGCTCACGTTATGAAGAATATTGTGCTTAAGGAAGCTGTCTCTTGCAGAAAAGAGTCTCATTGTTGAAGGAAAAAGGGAGAAGAAGAAGGTTGACCGACTGACCATGCAAGTGTCCTCGTTGCAAAAGGAACCTTTTACAATTACACCAGGTAAGTTTGTCCTCTCTTGTAAGAATTGTGAGTGTTGGGAATTATAATGAAACCTCTTAAAATATTCAAATTATTAAGTTAGGTCTCACCTACAACAAATTAAGAGTCATGATCCGTTTTAAAATAATAAGCCTATTATAATTATATGAAAACCTTTTTTATTCTGTAGCAGAATTTAAACCATAAAAGTTACGTGTTTAAACTTATCTAGAATAGGATCTTTAGTAGCCACCATTAACAAAGGCAGGAGCAGCTAGAATAAAAAGAAATGCCAAGTCCTTGTACCCTGGTCTAGGTAGTATCAAGTAAGAAAGATAAAGAGACTGTGAGGGTGCCTAATTGATAGGGAAAGGCCTGATTAATGTTTGACCTACTATAATGTCTGATGCTATTCTAAAACTTTTTTTTGCTTTTTTAAAAACCAGTCTATGTTTGAAGTTATAAACACATAGGTAAATATGAATGTGATGAATAGCATAATTGATTTTAACTGTTTCAGGAAAAGGACAAAAACTCTGTGAGATTGAAAGGATACAATTCTTTCTGAGTAAAAAGAAGACAGACGAACTTAGGAACCTGCACAAACTCCTCTACAACAGGCCAGGCACTGTAAGAACGTAAAATCAGTCTTGTATATCTGTTAGTTCTCATGCACAGTGAAAATGTTTGTAGTATAGTTTTTTACATTTGCACATGTGGATCTACTTAAGTGTCATTTATTGCAAACTGCTTAGAAAACAAATACTGCAGGACCAGTTAAGCAAGCCCATAATTTTTCTAACTCCTGTAAACTACTCTTCCCTAAAGATCTTATTGAAAGGTGTACTGAATTGTGAGTCTGCTTTATAGAGCGAGTTAGTTATTTTTAGTGGAGAGATGGGTGGTTGACCTTATGAGGATGAGTTCAAAATAATTTATGGTTCATATGCTAAAAGCTGCTAGTGTGGATTATAGTCAAAATACTCCATGTAGTTACTCTGTTCAACATGGCTTTTTCTTAGTACTTCTATTTCTTTTATGTTTGAAACCTGTTAGTGGGTTTTAATACGTTGCTGCTTACCAAGTAATTTTCTCCTCTAGTTTGCACCTAGTAGAAAGTAAAACTACGTTATATGTAAAATCTTAATAACTATTTTTGTCGCATATGTCTTAAGACTATTAAAATGTTACTAAAAACTGATACGCTTTTGTATTTAAGGATAAAACTTAAAGATTTGCTATTATATTTTATTTCTTGGAGAGCTTTTCATGTATCATTAATTGTGTCGTAAATTTCACGGTAAATATGACAAGTTTCCTTGTTAATAGAAATAAAATAGATGTGGAGAAAATAAGGCAGATTAACTTTTACTATTTCAGTACACTTACCATATAAATAGGAATTTGTTTTTAATCTCTGTATTTTGGAACCTTAGAACAGCTAGCACAGAAACTAGGAACTGGATAGTGCTATACACGTCCATACTAGCTGTAGGATCTCAGACTACTGCTGCAAGTGCAGCGCTTGTTTAAATGGCAAAGAAAGACCTGTTGCCTTGAGTATTCAGAAAAGAGAACAGTGTATATTCATTAAAACCTACTTCTGTGAATTACGCTATTTATTCAGTATGGCAATAAACCAGACCAGAGAATTTTTGTGTTGGTGCATACAGAATTTTGCAAACTTCTGGATTTTCCTGCAGTATTTAATTGTTTGATAGAAAAGGTACAGTGACAGAACTATGTAAGTTTCTGATATAACTGGCTTTACCATGGAAGTTGTGAAACTGCATCTATTTACCCTTCATGAAACCAGTAACGCTTTTCTACCATCTTTGGGTAGAGGTACCAGGGTATCATTACCTCAGTGTCTTTCCCACTTTAGATTGCAGATCTGAGACATAACTGTTTTAAGACACTGTGTTGTTTATTGGTTATGCAACACCCTATAAAGAAACTCACAATGATACTGTTATTAATAATTAATTCAGTAACCAGTAATAAATAATCTAATTAACTAATAGGCACACAACTATTTGCAGTTTCATAATTATGTGCAAATGAGGTAATTGTAAATTGGTACTTAATACTCCTAAATCATCTAATTAGACGCAACTTCTGTTAGATACAGCTCCTACCCTTTCCTCCCACACCACTTAATTGGTTGTAATTCCACCTGTCCTTGCTCTGCCCTCCCACATTTAGTCTTTTGGACATAGACTTATTGGAAAGTCCAGCTGGATTGCTGCAGCATCCCAGTGGTTTGAATCCAAAGATATGAGAATGTTATTTGCTTGGAAATATATTGGTATGGTTTTATCCAGAACTATATTTAATCAGAATTGTTGGGAATTCAGAATGCTGTTTAATATAGTGAAGGTCAGATGTTGTCTTGTGTGCACATTCTGTATGTGCTTTGGATTGAAATTAACATTTTTAATAAAACATACCAATACTATCTGCAAATTTTCTCTAGGTGCTGAACAAAGATAATTCTCTTCGGAAAAGGGGCTTAGCTTTGGTAAAATTATAAACTAATGGAGAAACACCAGGAACAAAATTTGTAGAACTACTGAAAGGGAGTTCAAATTATTATTGATAGTGTTAAAAAGATCTCAGAAGAATGAAGAATTTGGGGATGATTTTTAACTTTTTTTTGGTAAAGGGAGATGGAGTGAAAACAAATAATTTAATATATCTGGGATCTTGATGGGAGCAATTTCCTATTATAAGGCCTGTTGCAATGAGAGTTCAACCCTGTTTAGGCTGCAGCTATAATGGTAGTTTTAAATTGGGTGGTATGTAAATGCAAAAAATGGTCATGCTTAAATAAAAGGTTCAAAAGTACAGTCGTGATCCTATGTAAGATTTTAGAAAAGCAAGAAAATCAAAGCTACTTCAGCAGATTATATAGTAAAAGTAAAATTTACTATAACAAATTCCACTGTATAAAGCATGCAGCAGGCTTCATATGATCTTAGTTGTGTAAACCTGTAAATAATCATGTGGTACATTCTGAACGAGTTTGAAATGGCAGGTGATTTTACCTAGTAAGTTATTAAGAGGAATTAAAAGTATCAAGATTGCGAGAATTTAATTGTAGTTTGGCTGTCATGAGATAAATAAAGGCATAATCCGTGTAGGTTTTAACTTAAAGGCTGTAAAGTTTAGCTTTCTGTTAACAAAATGCTAGAATAGGTTTTTTCTTGTATGAAATGTTAACAAATGTAATTGGATTAAACCTTTCAAACCTACTTGCAATGGAAAGTAATTGTGTGTTCTGTTCTAGGTTGCTTCCCTAAAGAAGAATGTGGGTCAGTTCAGCGGGTTCCCATTTGAAAAAGGAAGTGACCAATACAAAAAGAAGGAAGAAATGTTAAAAAAGTAATGATCTCTATTGCTACTTAACATAGCTGGACTCATGCTATACACACCTTTTTATCTCCAAAATTTTATTTCAGGTTAAATTTAAACTTTAAGCTGAGTGGCTATTTCCTAGAGCTCTATGATCTGTTTCTGGACTCGCGTTAATCACATAAACTGGTCTCTTAAGAAGACTTGAAATGTATTAAAAAGAGCTAAAATGCGAACATTTTATTGACAATTCGTACAGTCCTGGCTTTAACTATTGCATGCTATCTAGCAGATTCTTCTGCCAAGTGGGAGGAAAACATTGTTTTCCCAGGACAAGCATAGTGTTGTGAATACATTGTGCTCTATTCATGGTGTGAGCTTACATCCTTCTGTGCCTCAAAACCTTCCTTCTTCAGAATCAAGGCCATTTCTGCTTATTGTATATTAGAAATACAGCCTTATTGCTAGAATTGCCCTAGTAACTAGTCTTAACAAATCTTTTTTTCTTTTTTCTTTTTTTTTTTTTACTGTCTCCATACATAAGCTGCTTTGCTATTAACAGGAAAAGCTCCTGCAGTTTGGCTTTGGACTGAAAGGGTTTTAAATTGCCCTTGCATATTTGCACAGCTGATTGTAGCAAGTGAAAGAACTAATAACTTCTGCACAATTGATTCTAATTTTTTTTTTTTTTTTAGTGTTAGCTTGTTGATAGCGGGAGGGCTTCCAGAATCTGAATTTGGAAATCTTCCTTCTTCTGATGTGCAGTTTTCTAGAGTGGGGTTTGTCAAATACACGTGAATCTAAAAGACAAACAGTCTTAGAGTGGGAGTTTTGACCATTTCCCACTGCTTTAATTGGATAATAATTGCCCTTATCTGCAAAAGGTCACAAAATAAAGTATTTTTGCATGGTTTTTTCGTATTTTCCATATGAAAGAACTGCTAGTTTTGTTACCCTTCAGTCTTCAGGAAATATTCTGAAAACTGGTTGCATTGTCACTCTTATATCAAGGTACTGAGCTTGTGTTGCGGTAGGAAGTTCTGCCACTGTTCATAGCTATGTATGAAACATTGCTGATGAGGTTGTTCATTTATTCGATGTGGTTGATTTCTGGCCACACAGTATGCTTGCATGTCAACATGTTTTAACAGCACTGAACGAAATGAAGGGCAACATTTATTTTGCAGAATCTTACTGTTTAGGTTATAAACTAAAAAGGATGAAGGTTGAGGTTGTTGTGTGGAGTAGAGCTCTTGCATTTTGTAAGTCGGAACTACTTGCTCTGGAAGTTACTGACTCAAAACTTGTGTGCACTTGTTTATTGCACACTTGAAGTGCATTTTAAGACTTGGTACATTGTTTGCTATTACCTGCAGATGTACCTTCAATGCATGAAAAATATGAAAGGATTTGGGAGGTGATATTTATTCTTTGTATATATTAGTTCTAACCTAAGTTAAAATACAAGGATAAGTGCCACATGTAACAAGTCATAAGGAATTTTACTTAAAGCAGTAGTAGAACCATAAAATCCTAAATTCAGTCTACAAGGTCTTGAAAGTCTTAAACAGAAACTTCAGTGTTGTGCAGTTTTTAAATTTGCCAGCAAGTGGTTTTAACTCTCTAGTATTAATGACTTTTAAAATGCGAAAGACTGAATTTTGATCCTGCAGGAATACCTTACAAGTATTCATGTACTCCCAAAAGCTGAACAGATAGTCTGAAATTAAATGCTGCTTTAGAGAAGTTGTAGGCCACCTTGAAACAGTTGCACTGACTTTTTAAATCAACATGAAAAATAAGTTTCCTTGGACTTTTTGATTACCCGAAGTAGCTATTAAACTCATGAAAAGTGGTCAGACAGACTACTTTTCAGGCAGCATTGTACAAAATGAGTGAAGAGGGAAGCATAAGCATTTAAAGGGAGGTTACAAGTAGAATAAGTAGGGGGGGTTTGGTTTAAAAATCTCATTAAGCTTGCGTTGTGATGTCATACCCACACAGGATTTGACTTTTCAATACCAGTGAGACAAATGATAAAGTGGAACAATTGGTTTAAGGTCCTTTTGAAGTAAAGGGGGTGGATATGAGAGTTTCTTTTAACCCTCTGTCATCATCAGAGGTACTTCCATAAAGGGATAAGGAACCAGAGAAAATAAAGGGAAATGTCCTTCCTCCTTAGAGTTCAAGTCTTGTACCCACTGGAATTTTTTTCCAGGACTGATTCTTTCTGGTGTGATAGATGAGGAGAGATTCTGGGGATTTTACTTATATGTGTAGAGTAGGATATATATGTATGTGGATTTGGGAATTCTGTTTTATTTTGCTTTATGTAGTGGTTCTTTGCTTAACTATTGTTAAGACTGGAAATGTAGTTAAGTGTACATATTCATGTTTATTGTCAGGTTGCAGACAAACCAGAGAGCAGCATCTAGCAGTCAAATGTTTCCTGATTGTTTTGGATGTGATACTGAATCTTTTGGGGGGGGGGTGGTGTTGGTTTTTTCTTTCTCCAGATTTAGAAATGCAATGTTGAAAAGTATCTGTGAAGTTCTCGACTTGGAAAGATCAGGAGTTAATAGTGAGCTGGTAACCAGAATCTTAAACTTCTTAATGCACCCAAAATCTTCAGGCAAGGTGAGGTGTGGGTTGTTATACTTGCTTTTATAGTTCTGTTCTGATGAAAAAAGCAGTTTGTCTCCATTGCTTATTATTTGTTTGTTACCAGTGGTGATGTGATTGCTGTTCTAACTTACTGAAGTAGCAATGGCTTCTCAAAACAGAGTAGCTCTACTCCTGCAGGCATCCATAATGGGGTGAGGACTTAGAAACTATATGCTTACCTGTAAGTGTACTGGTTATATGGTGTTAGTGCACAAAAGTGTGTGTGGTCAACACATGGAGCTCATTAAGAGATGTCCATAGCCAAATACCCAAGTGGCTTCTGCTTTGTGGGTGAATGGAGTGGAATAGACATAGTATGTGAGCAGGAAATAAAAAAGAAAAAGGTGTCAGAGCAAGGAAATAAAACTGACAGGACAGGAAAATAAGCTGTCATATATTACCTAGGTGTACTACAATTAGTCAAGTGTATGTGATCACATTTGGGAATCACAAAATGGGATTTGTTGCAAGGCTAGGAAAACTTGCTTTAACTAGCGTATGCTAGTGCACTTGATTCAGCTGCCAAGACTACTGAACTTTTATTATTAATGTCTTATCGGACAGTTTTTAATCTAAAAGCAGTACTTAAATAGTTAGACTGTTGCTCAGGAAATTATTTTTTCTCCCAGCAAACACTGGTAAGTGATGTAAACAAGGACTCTGCCTCCTGATTTAGGGACATTGGTACTGAGTGGCAACAAAATGCAGTTTTGCATAAGACGTGACAGAGTTCCTGCCTTTAAGTTTTCAGAAGAGTTGTCAGCTAATTTGTTACCAGAAGAAAAGCTTGCTTTTATGGGTTGGGAGGGCATAGGTAGGTAAAAGGTTCCTTTTGGATTCTTTTTTCTTGCTTCCCTTCCCTAACCCCCAACCTTTGAAGGTTTGTTTGGTTAGGGGATAGAGGGGGTGCTTAGCTTAGAACCAGAATTTCATCTTACTCTGCTGCATTTCTGTAATGAATTTCTGCTTACTGCCAAATGGTATGGGTTAAGCGTAGTACATAAAATAGTCCTGGATTTTGTTATCAAGTCTTAGAAACAAATACATTTGTTCTTTCATGAGACTTGAAGGAGTTTATATTTTTAAAATTCACTTTTGTATTCCTGCTTGTATTTCACACATCCTTACCTCTCAGCCATTGCCAAAGTCCAAAAAAACACCAAGCAAAGGCGGCAAAAAAGAACGCAGTAGCACTGGAACAACAAGAAAAGCCAAACGCACCAAGTACCCAGAGATATTGTCAGATGAATCCAGTAGTGAAGAAGATGAAAAGAAGGAAAAGGATGACTCTTCAGAAGAAAAAGAAAGTGAAGATGAGGTAGTTAAGATTGTTGTTTGTTTTTAAACACAGGGCTAAAAACATTTGTCTGCAGTTTGTCATTATGTGGTGGTTGTCGATTGGTAGTTCTTGGAACACACAGAGTTGGGGGGTTCAGTGATAGTTAACGGAATGAATGGTTTGAAAGAAAAGGGATCACATCTGGCATTTAAAGAGATTTTCATACTTTCTTAGTGCATTGACATTAGCTAATCAGTAAGATAAAAGGCAAAGGTTCTGATTCTTGGATGTATATATGCACCTTAAAATCATTTGCTGTGTGTTGTTTTGGGGCAGACAGGATTTCAAACATAATTGATTTAATTTCTTGTATCATTTTGTGATGACTTTATCATAAAAATTCCCAATATCTAGTCTGTCTTTTTTTCTGTGTAGGGTTTGATTTGATACCTAGGATAGTTTCCGTTGTGGAAAAGAGGTACAGATTGTTTGGGTAGAAACTATATTTTAATCTTATGTTTTTCTTCTTTATAGCCCCCTAGAAAAGCATCCAAAAGAGAAAAATCTAAGAAGACTACTTCTAAAACCAAGAAAGCTGTGAAGGGTGCAAATGTCAAGAAGGCAGATAGCAGCACTACTAAAAAAAATCAGAACAGTTCTAGAAAAGGTAAATACTTTAAATTTTTCATCATATGTTGTCTTGTAGCATAACTGGCATGCTTCGTAGAAAGCAAGCTTTTTGCACCTGTTTGTGAAAGAAAACAGAATTTGGTGAATTGTTGGCTTGCTACCTTGCAACAGTAATTAAAAAAAAATTCTTAGTTTGGGTTTATTTTATGTAATTTCTGTTGTGTACATATATATACTTTTTATTTGCATATAAACTGGAAGTATCAGTCTAGTTCTCCCTTCTGCTGGAAGAACATTACCAAAATTCTATAGTGACTTCATGTGAATCTTGTAATTGATCCAGTAGTGTGTATCCCACTGTGTATGTCTTCTGTTCAGCAGCTTGATGTGTTTTTTGTTAACATAGATACAGGTTCTACATCCATCCTGTTGCTAATGACTTTCTCATATCTGACGATATAGTCTGTAAAAAGGTTTACATACATTGAGTTTCTTAGTACCTGTGAAAAGATTGCAGCACTGCTGGTGGGGACAGTGGTTTCTTTCTAAGCAGCTTTGCAGAAAAGGGCCAGGGTGGGGGCAGAGGATTCTCGCAGACAACAAGCTGAAGGCGTTTCAGCAGCGTGACTTGTGATGAGGAACACAGGCAGCACTCTGGCTCTTCCAGCACATGTGCAGCCAGCAGGCGGGGGGGCATGAGCGTTACCCCTCCTCCCCGTTTCGCACTTGTGAGCCTGCCTCGGGAGGGCTGGGGCCGGCTTTGAGCTCCCTGGCACGGGGCGGGCAGGGACAAACCGGAGCGAGTCCGTGGGGCCACCGAGGTGCAGCTGGAGCAGGTGCCAGGCACAAGCTGCCACGAAGGGAGTTGGGATTAGGGTTAGGGGAAGGCAAACTTCCCCAGGAGGGTAGTGGCACAGAATGGGGCCTGGAGCTGCGGTGGAATCCTTGGTGTTGGGGGTGTTGAGAACTCAGCTGGGCAGGGCCCCGAGCAACCTGCTCCGTGTTGGCCCTGCTCCGAGTAGTGGTTTAAACCAGATGGTCTCCAGAGGTCTTTTCCCGCGTTCAGTTCTCTGGCACTCTGACATAACAGCCACGTCTCTGTCACAATTGTAGTATGAGTTACTAATACAGCATATAACCATACTGCAAACATTCTTTAATGCCAGCATCATCATATGTATGCTATAGCAGAGACATCAGATTAATTACCCTGCTTGTCACCATATTAAGAAAATGAATGGTTAAAATCTTAGGCATAGGGTTAGGCTGAAGTTGTTTCACAGCCTTATTTCTCGGAAAACTTGCCTGTGCTGAACTCACGGTATTTTCAAATTGGCTGCTGGCAGTGCTGATGTGGCTGACTCTGTGTGCGTGTGTGTACACTTTTTTTCACATGTAAGTGTATATAGCTATATAACGTGTATTTTACGTAGAAGTTATAATCTATTCATAATTTCTTCTGTGTGTTTTGAGCGTATGCTTGCAGTACAAAAATCAAAATGTTGTGTAGGTCTTTCTCTAAGCTTATCTAGACTGTTTGACATCTGCTCTGAATTCTGTTTTGTTGGCGGCAGAGGAACTGAGTGGATGTTGGAGTCATTCGGTCTAATTTTTTTGCTGCTGCAAAAGATTGTAGGAGTGTCCTTTGCGTCTTCACTTCCTTTATGACTCTCTTCATTTGTTGTCATGGTGTTTCTGGTAGCATGTTGAATAACACAGTATTGCAAAATTACAAGATCCTAATGCACAGTGGTGCTGGGGGAATAAAAAATACAAACTCCTTTTTAAAGCAAATAAGTACTTTTTTAGGGCCATAATGCCTCAATTTAAATTGTTGTAGTAATTTTTTTTTTTTTTTTAGTTTGATAGGTTAATGTGTCTTATACTTTCTGGAGTACATATTGATTTGTAAACTGATAGTTCATCAGCAATGATGCAGATTCATAAATAAATGTAGTACTGATAGCATTAACTTTGTTTTGAAATAGGTGATCTAGCAGGTTGTCCATTTTAAGGGCAGACATCTGCATTAGATGTTTGGGGAAGTTCTGATGGCTTCTGTTTTGGAGGAAGAAAGCAGACAAATTGAAAATCTTTTACTACAGTTCAGGTTGTTCTTTGTATTTAGAAAGCGAGTCTGAGGATAGTTCAGATGATGAACCTTTAATTAAAAAGCTGAAGAAGCCACCCACAGATGAAGAACTTAAGGAAACTGTCAAGAACTTGTTGGCCAATGCAAATTTGGAGGAGGTCACGATGAAACAAATCTGCAAGGAGGTAAGCAAATACAGTTTTGCAGTTTCTTTTTAGGCAGTGGGTTGCCTGTGGACTGGCTTTTGTCGTTGTTTCAGAAATGGAGGCTTGCACTCCGCTCTGCAGTTCAGGAACAAAGTAGTTTGGCATTGGGCATTGTTTTACTTACTTGTTAAGAGCTCTAACAAGGAGAGCCTTAATTTTAAGATATGCAACACTGATACCTGCAACATTAGAAGTGAAGTCTCCAAAGAAAAATGAGCTACACGGAAAGCAGGAGTATTACCTCAAAAACAACTGTCATATATTAAAGTGAAAATATTTGGCATTTTGATGTCGTAGCAGCTTGCTACTGTCAAAAGGGGAGGGCTATGTCCTGCTCACCTTGCTCTCGTTCTTCATTTGCTGTCCTTAAGAGTCCATTCAACTCTCATCTATTAGGGAAAAATGAACAGTTCTCAGCTGCATTCATGAGTTGACTCAGTGCAGCCAGGAATCCATTAATTAGCAGGATGGGTGCCAGGAAAGGAGCATGTGGCCAGAAAAGGGAAAGGTGGGAAAAGGTGACCAAAACACAGACAATACTTTTTACCTGTATATTTTCTACAGCCAGTTAACTCACATGTTTGTTTTCCTGGTACTTCCAAGAAGTTGTCTTGAGAAAATTAAAGCAGAAATTATTTTTAAAGAAAACTGCATGTTTATATTCTCTACAAACTTTTTGTCATGTGTATAGTCATTCTGGAAGTCTGAAATTTGGTGTACTGAAATAAAATATTCTGCATTGGTTGTCAGTGTTGGCATCTGGTTTTTGTTTCTTTGGTCCTCTCCCAGCCAGTTAACCAAAGAATAGTTGTACAATAGCACTCAAATGTCGACTCTTTTATTAGTCACTTGAAAGGATCACAATTTTACTTATAACCAAAGAAAGAAATAAGCTTGGGGATTTGATACTTGTTCAGCTTCCTACAGTCATGTAGGTGTATCTGACCACTTAGGGAGCGTGCAAGACAAAGACTGGGGGATTATTTGCCTGACATGGCAAGGTAGGCATTCTGATTTGTTGATGTGAGAAATTATAGTACCAGTTCAGTCAATGACCAAATGTAAAAAACCCACATACATTTAAGTGGTGAAAATAAGCTTGTCACTTCCCATAATTAACAGAGGGCATTTCAGCAGTTGTAATACTGGAAGTACCACACCAATATTTGCCCTAATTTTATTTAAGCTTCTTCTATTCATATAATACATTGAATGAAAGTAATTTGAGGCTTGTGGTTTTGTTTTTGTTTTTTTTTTACTTTTTTTTTTTAGGTGTATGAAAACTATCCTAGTTACGATTTATCTGACAGGAAAGACTTCATTAAAAAAACAGTCAAAGAGGTAAAAGACTTTATAATCGCTTCAGACTATTTTCTTAGCATGCCGCTACTATTACAGATTCCTTTGGTAAGCAGAACTAAAAGCTATCGTAATTTTTGATGATACTTGCTTTCTGAAAGCTATGCATTTGCTTTAAATTACAGCCTTGGCTGCAAGGTGCACTATAATTCATGCACTGTTGACATACATTCGTAGGTTATAATGCAGGAGGTTGTATAAGGTCGGCAGACCTGCAGGCTCTGGCAATGAGAGAAGGTGAGAGGGGATACAGATGGATCGCTGCTCTCTTTGTGTGCTCCTGGTAGCACAGTTATAGTGTTGCCTTTGAGTTTGCTGCACTGAAGATCAGGCTTGATGTAATGTATTCATGACAAAGGGTTTATTTATTGTCCAGGCTGTGGTTGGTAACATGTAAATTTTCAAGGTCCGTTACTTTTGCTTGCCCCAAAACTAAAAATGGAACTAGGGAAGTGAGGTTCACTTAGTGGGGTCAATAAAGTAACTTGTGTCTTCATTTGCAGTTGTTGATATGTGGCTATCTAGAAGTAGTTATGTCTCGTGCTGTGCATACATGTGTCACTGTCAGCAAAGGTACAGGAGAGCAATTTGTCTGCTGTAGGGATGTCCTTGATTATTTTTTTTGGTGATAGCAAAAGTAGAGTGTATTTTCTTGGTAGTGTGATGCCAAAGGAGAGGCTGTATGTAAGTGGATTGAGAGAAAGGAGAAAACTAACACACTTCTCTTTTCAGTTGATCTCATGATCTGATTTGACTGTGGGAAATGAAGATTCCTGGTTTTATGTTCCCATGGATTGGAAGATCTGATAGGCACCAGCAAAAGGAATGTTGTATTACCCTTGTGGTATTTAGTCAGACCTGATTCTGCTGATCTAATGTTAAGAGTGTTGATGTAAATTGCTTTGTGTGTCTTTTTTTTTTTTTTTTTTTTTTTAAACAAAACTGCATTTGATGCAGCTTTTAGTTGAACATACTTAAGTTTCGTGCATGGCAATAAATGTTCCCTTTTTTATAGTTTTTGTACATTTTGAATTGCTTTGTATAACTAGATTATTAGGACTGTTGTAGCTTTTTAGCGTGGATTCCTAGCTTGCCAGGTGACTTTAAAATCAAGATGAAAGCTGCTTATCTACACATATACATGCAGAGACTGGAATATTGCAGTATTGGTTATAAAGATATTTTGAATACATATCCATTCTGAAAATAACCAAGAGTTAGTCACATGTTAATCTCTTTTATATTCTGATACATTCTACAGATGCAGAATTACTCTAAATCTAGATTACTGTCTTGCATGTGTAGGCACTGAGAGAGAGCTGTCAAAGCATGGTTAACTAATTGGCATATAGATGTTATTTTTGTACTTTTAAAAGCCTTTCTGTTCTGTATATAAAGTTATTTCAGGTTTCTGTTGTGCAAATCAGTTTTTTAATCTTGTTATCTTAGATTTTATGACATGAAATGTCAGCAGTGAGGCTGTGATGAAAAGTGGTATGCATAAGTTTCATGAAACTACAAATGGGTTGAGGTTTTACGATGTTTGTTCCATCTTACCTTGTACAGAAATGAAACTGCAGTTTTATACTTAAACTTTTCAGTGTTTAACTTTGTACAAAAGACTACAGATATATTTGTTCCCATGGCTTGACACAGTAAATAAAATCCCTCCAAAGGCTACAGGAAAATTTCTAAAGTTCACTTGGCAAAAAATCTTTTACTTTTGTCTTGCCTTGATGGTCTAGCGTCTCCGAAGTTGGTATCCAAGATGTGCAGCTGGGAGGCTCGATAGGTTTGGAAAGCTGTAGTGGGGCTTCTGAGTCGGGCAGTGCTGACATGTGTGGTTAAGCTCTTCTGTAAGGGAAAGCTCTTCCGAACCTGAACCTTGGTGCCTCAACATGGACTATGGTACTGTTAAGCCTGCAGTCTCAAACTGTGGCCCATAGCTTTTCAGATCAAAGTGAACTCTTTGCATAACTTTCTGTTGTTTAGGTTTCTGTCCTCCGTACACCTTGTTGCTAATACGGGAAGAGTCCTACGCTTAAAATCATAAGATGAATAGTTGCCAAAGCGTGGGCTGCCATTAATTCCATAAGCACAGAATCTCTCTGACTGTAGTATTGCTGGAAAGATGACAAAAACATATTTTTTGAATTGTATTATTGTACAGTTGAGAAATAAGGGTTCACAAATGATCTAAATTCTGAAAATGTTCAGCCAGTTAGACTATTAATCTTCACACACTTTCTGAATTTCTTTGCGTGTAATCATTTATAAGAAGGCTGAATGTAATAGGGGTTTTTTTGTATTCAATAAATGTCTTTCACAAAAATGTAAATAAATTTTGATGATCTAACATTTGCTTAAATATACAGAAAAAAAAAATCTATACAGAAACAAGGTGGTTGTCTTTACCTGATCTGGTAGAAACGATTCAAGCCTGATTCAGCAGGCTTCTCTACTTTAAAGATACTATTGCTGAAGTGTACGTTGTTGCACCAGGATAAGATTTTGTATCTTCTGGGAGGCTGGTTTTGTTTTGTTTCATTTTGGGGCTTTTCTCTGAACTACTTGGCATAAAGAACACTTTTTCATTTGTAATTAAAAACATCAGAAGTTTCCACGCACCACTTAAAGGGGGAAAGTTAATTGTGTCGAGACTTGTGTGATTTTCAGACGGATTTTCTACAAATACTTGAACTGCCTTGTGATTTTAATGTAAATATACCAGTTGGTTTTAATTATGCAGGTCGGGAAGTGTTTTTAAGAGGAGTGACTCCCAATATAAACATTTTTTTATAGTGTAAATCCTAATGAAAACTTAAAGGGTAGTGTACTTCTATGGATTGTATATACACGTTACTTGCCACTTTGGAATTGTGCAGATGGAATGGGAATGAACTCAGCATCCTTCAATTACTTTTAGATCTCTTCACTACAGAGTGCCCTCAACAGAGTAAGCAGTGTCTGAGCTGTCTCCTGATAATCCATAACAGTCTGGCTGCAGCTGATACAAGATTCCAGTTCCTTCTACAACTGGGAGAAAGGCTGCAAGACAATACTAAAAGGCAAATAAAATGTCCTGCTTATCATGATGCTATTGGATTAAAAACACAGCTGATCAGGGCTTTAAATTCTATCAGAGATGTTCCTAAAAAACAGAAACTGGCTAAGTGGATAAAAGGTAACTGAATAAAATGTTCAGGCGTATACCTTTTAGGTGCTTAAGATTATGTCGTGACCACTGTATGCTAGAACTGTAGTACTAACATCTTGGTTTGATTGCTTACAGCATAATTCCTGCAGTCCAGTGTGGTGGTTCCCCTGTTGAGCTGAGGTTTTGGTATCCAGTATTTTGGTCTGAGACTGCAAAATCCCACACCCTAACCTGGATGCCCCCCCTAACGAACAGCTGTTCGGGGGAGGGAGCTTGGCCTGGTGTGTCGCCCTGTGGGAGGAGGGGAGAAGGGCCAGGTGGGGAAAGGGAAGAGAAAATGTTCTGAGTGAAGAGAGGTTGCATGTCCTCGGGTTACTGCCCAACTCCTAAAGTGTGCTGCTCGGACACGGCTAACCAAGACAAAATGAGGAAGAAACAGCATGGAGCGCCATCCCGCTTTTCTCCAGGAGCTCTAGACTAACAGCCTTTTCAGACAGGAGCAGGCTGCTTATGGCATTTATGTTCTTCCTGCACTACCCTGTCATAAGGCACACGACAAAGCCAGATGTGTGAATGTCTGGGTTTAGATGAGCCATGCCACGCTGGCCTTGACAACACCCCTTTTGGAGGCCGGTGCTTAACCTGGCCAAATAACAGCCCCGGCAGCCAGCGTGCTGGTTCCAGTGAGGCTGGTCAGCTCTGGTGCTGTTTCAGAGAGGGTGGCTCATGGCCGCTGGGGTAGATGTAATTATTCCTGTTTCCAAATCAGAAAGTTGACTATAATCAAGCAGCTTTGGCTGAACTAGATTAAAGCGGACTTTTCAACTCCTGAAATGACTTCTAGTGGTTGTTGCTGTTATTTTAGTTCCTTTTAATTTAGGGGAAACAGGGGGAGGGAAGATGTGTAAGGCACCAGAATGCTGTCTGAAAACTTGCAATGAGAAATTTAGTAAAATCTGTTTCACTAGCTGAAAAAAGTTCCGAAACATCTTGAATGCTGGCAAGTGCGTTATTTTCCTTCTGCAAAGAAGTCTCCTGCCTTTCAATTTGGAACTATTTATTAAAGCGAGTAGCTGGAAATTAGAGGTCTAAAAGTTTATTCAGATGGACCTTGACTTGCAGGAGAAAGGGGCTGACAGGAGCTTCGTAAAGGTCAACAAAAGCGAATGCAGCATCTGCTCCCTGGCGTGGGGCAGGCAGGGACAGACCGGAGCGAGTCTGTGGGGCCACCGAGGTGCAGCTGGAGCAGGTGCCAGGCACAAGCTGCCACGAAGGGAGTTGGGATTAGGGTTAGGGGAAGGCAAACTTCCCCAGGAGGGTAGTGGCACAGAATGGGGCCTAGAGCTGCGGTGGAATCCTTGGTGTTGGGGGTGTTGAGAACTCAGCTGGGCAGGGCCCCGAGCAACCTGCTCCGTGTTGGCCCTGCTCCGAGTAGTGGCTTGAACCAGATGGTCTCCAGAGGTTCCGGGGATAAAGGGATGGCAGCATTACCTAACCTGCCCTGCCTTTTCACCTGACCTTGTTCACGGGACCGCGCTTGGCTGCAGATTTGCTACTTTACTTCTCTGAGCTAGGCTAAAAGGAAAAAACCCAAACCCGCCCTCACCCTTTTCGTGAAGGACAGTCATTGTTTGGGGGCGTGTGGTAAAATCTACTGACTTGTCCTTTGCAGCATTAGGATCTTCTTCCCCTTTTAAAGATTGTTATTCTTAAAACGAAGTTAATGTCTTTCAAGGCAAGTGTCAGGTGTAATGAAAACTATTTCCTGCAGGGAGTGAGCAGTAGGAGAAGGAGGCACATCCTTGGGATACAGACTTTGAAGTGCTCATCCACTGCAGCAGGGCTGGGGAAGGCAGGGAGTCTTCCCCACAGTCACGCTCTCACCCGTTCAGACCTACACATGGGTTGAAATAAACTTTCAAAGGGGGTGGGAATTCGTTCTTTTGCCAAGTTGCCTGCAGTCAGACTTAAGTAAACATCTAATCTCCCACTGAAGAAGAACAACATAGGTGTTACCAGAATTTGTCAATGTATTTAAATTATTTTGGGAGCTAATCAGGCTTGCGCATGCTTATAGTGATCTCTGCTAGTAGGAACCTCTCAGGCCCCTGATCCTACAAGGTGTTCATACTACAGTCACTCAGGGAAAAGCTTTAGGTGGTTCTTTGGTGATTTTTCTGGCTATTTTAAAATCATGGGCAGCACTTCCAAACAATTATCATTTTAGCATTTTCTTCTGGATAAGGAAGTAATGTGAGAGAGGCTCATAAATTGCTTTGTAAACCTTCGAGGCAAAAGACACTGACTATTATGGTGTTGTCCAAAACCCAGCAAAGTCAGTACTTGATGCTCAGGGAAGGCTGTAGAGCAGTACAGCTGAAGTGTCAAGCTGTAGGAATATAGAAAAATGAAATCTTAAACAATATCAAATGTAGCCACTAGTTTAAATTTAAAGGGGTGGGCGGGTGGGAGGAAACAACAAAAACCCCAAACACGAGCATCCTGTGGATACTTTCCAGTTTTATTCTGCTGCCGTTAACATAGTCACACAGAAGAGTTGAAGTGTAACAGATCATGCTCTGCATTCAAATATTTTTGATAACATTTAAACAAATTACTCAAAACAATCCCCAGATTTTTATTTGCAGGGAAAAAATTAAAACACAAAAGAAAAAACATATACATGCTTGAAATAAATTTTAACATAAGTATTAAAAACATTTTTGGGGAACATTAATTAAAGAATGAAGTCTCAGAACCAGCCTGATGTTCTCATACATTTCAAATGAACGTAAATTAAAATGGAACATACTTACTTTATTTACTCCTCGAACTTAAGTGCAGCACAACAGTTTAAGTGCCTTGGCACCAAAATAATATACAAATAATTAACAGACTAGGCCATCGGTAAATTTATCATTTGTTATCCTTTTTTTAGTGCTTTAAGAAGTGTGCAGCAGCTAAAGCCCAATGTGACAGTATTTGCTCACGTCCATCTCTTTTTCTCTAGAATACAGCATTAAGCTACCTGCAGAGCTGTAGCTGGAGTTAAAACCCCAAGTACAAATTAACAGAATGGAAGCATGTGCCTAAAATCAAGTGCGTTCACACAAACTTTGGACTGCAGAGATGGACGCTGAGCTCAACTTCCCAGACACTCCCGACCCGAAACATGATGTGGTTATGTCGTTAAGCTGACTGAAGTTTTGACCAAGGTCAGCTGAAGCAGCCATTGAATAGAATGTTTTGGTCTTGTAGTAATAAGCTCTTTCCCCACCTCCAGAAACTTGTCACCTAACAATTTTGTCATATACAATAAACTGGGAAAGAAACTTTGAACTCAAACGTATGCAGCTCTTAATCTTTCTAGTTATGCTATAAATTGGCCTGTAATATATGAAATTAACAAAGTGCAAATGATTACTAAAAGCAAAATCTGATGTCTGATTATCTTTTATCATCAGAGGATTTTGTCTTGCTTCTTATAGCCTTTAAATTACAATTTAATACTTGGAAATACTTTAGAACTGTACATACTAGCATTTATGTAGAGGAAAATTATGAACAGTTACACTTTTCCTATTATTCCATATAATTCAGCTTTAAGAAGCAGAACAGAATATATATCTGAAAAACATCTAGTTATATAAACATCTTCACTTTGTAAATTAGAGATTAAATAAAGTTATTTAACAATATAGCTACTCTAACAACAAAATATTAGGTATTTTAACAGAAGAGTTGCGTTTATTCAGTAGGATTTTTCTAAAGGTTGCTTGTTGGTATTTTCCAAGGATACAGCTTTATGGAAATATAACTCAAAAAAAGGTTGCTGTGTCATTCTTAAATGAGATTAAGAAAAAGAGCCTATGCATGAGAATTGGGGGGGGGCAGAAATAAGTGCTTAATTTCCTTCCAGAAATAATAAGGTCTAGGCAGTAAAGTTACAGGGAAGGTCTGGCGGAAGAGATCTAAAAGTTGGTGGATTTTTTTTTTTTTTTATATACCATTTTAGTGGAACAGTATTACAACACATATCCTGGTTGCATCTGTCTTATTTCTGTTGGAAAGTTTTTTATTTTTTTCCCCGCCCCATGGAAAATCTATTGGGTAGATGCGTAGCCCTTACTGAATTACTCCCTCAAGTGTTGTTTTTTTTAATAATACTTTAATAATAAAAGAAAAAAAACCACCTTCAAGTCAAAGTGCAAGCCACCTTGTTTTAGCCCTTCGTAAAAGTGTTAAGATTTTTCCTCATCCATCTTCACTTATTTTTTAAATAGAAAAGCTGAATGAGCTGTTAGGAACTTACAGTCCCCCCCGTCTGTGCACTCGTATCAGTAAACAATTCCTCTACTCAGCCCAAATGAATTTGGAAGTTTGTTTTCAAAATAATCATAGAAATATAGTCTTTTTAAACTGTCCTGTTTCTACATTATCAGAAGCACGAAGCAAATCTAAACTTAGCCTATCCTTGTAACAAGAACTTCTCTGAACAAGTATCAGAGACAATATTTCAAAGTTTTTAAAAGTAATGCAAAAGTTAATTTTTCAAGTTTTCATTAGCTACAATAACCCTTCTATGATTGCACTGTAAACTGTTCCAGCCGTCTCATTTAAAGGAACAAACTTGATACTCCAAAGCCCACTTAGTGGAGGCTAAGAATATGAAAAATATTATAGAAAAGGTTATTGATTGCAAGTGGAAAAAGTTCTAGTTGAGTTCCTTCCTACAATCATTCTAGAATTTGTCTAGGCTATTCAGGCTTTTGGGAGCAAGCTGGAACTCCTATGAGCGTAATCGACCTGAGAAGCACAGTTAGTGGAAAATTCCCGTCACGGTTACTAACTGCCAGCATTTTTAATGCTGTATGTTAACTTAGTCTCGTCTTAACTGGACCTTCTGAAATGAAGGTTTACAACAGCATGACTTGAGCCATACAGAGGAGGACCCTCAACAAAAGTTCCACTAGTGAAGCTGTGGCCGGGGACGCCAGTGTCACTCTTGCTAGTGATACCTTAGCTGGCAACCCCCCACCAGGCTGCATCGGCAGGGCTTAGAGGGGGGTGGGGCAGGAGGAGGGAAAGGAAGGTGAAGATTTTCTCTTCAGGTACCGTATACTATTTAAGTACCACTTAGGAAAAAGGCAGCAATAGGAAACTTGAAGATTGTTTTACCCACAGAAAACAATTCAAAATATATCTATAAACACAAAATTTCGGTACTTAAAATGCTGCAATTTTGCTTGCTTCTCGAACCCCACTCAAGTAAGCTCCTGTCACCGTCTGAGGAAAGTGCCTATTTGTGGCCTGTATTTAAAAACAAACAAACAAACAAACAAACAAAAGTTTCTAAAAGTATTAGAACAGACAGAATTTCAGTTTATAAGATCAGCTTTGTTTTCCTTAAGCATATACCAACAATTTTAAAAGCCACAGAAAACTTAGAAGGGATTTAGGAGGAAATATTTAAGACTTTCAGCAACTTCAAAACTTGCAAGCATGTCGGCTAGCAAAATTACCAGTTGCACTTAAGTAGGGCAGGTAATTTCTGTTTCAGTATAGGATGTACCTATACTATCAGTCTCGCCGTGTTCTGCACTTACTGGTTATGCAGTTCACTGCTGACCTGAAATATTTAGTAGACTATCCATGCCCAGTAATAATACAAATAAAGAGGGTTCTGTATCAATAAACCCAGAAACATTAGCATGTTTGTGTAACAGAGTTTATGCTAGCTTTAGGTTAGCGGTGTTAGCAAAAGTTCTTTCATAAGAAATAGTTCTCCAAAAACCTTAATCAACAGTAACAAAGATACTTACCTCACCAGCAAAAAAAATTTTCCCTTGTATGTCTTCAGCTATAATGTCATAAGCTTCACCACTGCCCCCTGTTTTCACAAAACTATATGCCATCTGGAGCCAAGGGTCTTTGCTCCACTGAGTAACAAAAAACTTCACTGGGTCAGGAACCTCCTGCATAATCAAAAGAAAAGTTATGCACTGCAAAGAAAAGCTCATAATTGCATAGCTTGTTGTCATAAACAGTCTCATGTAATCTTTTAGAGTATGTAGTAGCAGGATGATACAGATTAAATCACCTTCCAGAATTAAGTTCCTATTTTATTTATTATAGTACTAACCACAAAGGTTAAAGAGTTCTCTTCAAAATACAGATACTCTTGCAAACAGATAAAATACCGATATTAACATCATTCAATATGTTTGTATGTGTAATGTAAGCACTTCTTATCTTCATAAGGCATGCTGCTTTCCTACTTCTAGCTGGTTAAATCTCAAAATGTAATCTTCATCATTTTATTCCGATGGAGAAATAACGTTTCTGATCATAGATAGGCAAAGGAGCTGGCTTGAAAGCGAGGGTCAGGGAGAGAACAGAAGGCCAGAGTGTTTGTAGCTAAGCCACAACAGTAATCCTGCGTACTCTGTCACCTGGCAGCCACATTTCCACACAATTCTACCAAAAAGGGCCTGGCTGACAGTTGTATGACAGCTTAGTCAACTACAAATGCATCTTACTCTTGAGGAACTCATGACACGTAAACAGAAGCACCCCTGGCTCCTCTTACACAGCGTGTGGTACCAACAACAGGCTGCTCTGCTCAGGTGGCACGTGAAGGGCTGAAGCTCAAGCAGTCGGGGGCCAACCACGTGTGGCGAGGTGCGCAGGCACCCCAGGTTCTGGTGCAGCCGCGGAAGCTATCTTGTCTTTGAAAATCCCGCTGCGCTGGGGACAGATGCCTGAAATTCACAGCTGCGACAAACCAGGGAGACAGACAGGAAAATGTCTCTTCTAGACTCGAGTGGCACCAAAACCACAGACCTGTTCGCTACCTCTACATTCTCGTGAAATCAAAAGAGCAGGTATGTGGACTTACACTGCACATGATGTGGTTAATTCTAAAGCATTACCAAAAGTATGTTTTCTAGGAAAACCGGAGCTTTCAGATGCCTAGCATCTGCACCATCCGTAAGGCTTGAGAGGTCACCCGTGAACATTAACGCGAGCATTCCTTGGGATCCAACTGCTCTAAGGAATTGATCGAAGGCTCTGCTGTCTATAGAGTGGGATGCACATAACATTGCTAAGCAATGGTTTTGGCTTGCCTCAGGCTTCTCTGATTTTCCTATTTGTTTTTATCCTAATGATGAGCTGGGGGAAGGAAAGGTAGAAATTTTTATCTTAATTTCTTTTTACGGTCAGGATGTAAGGCCCGTGATTGATGATTGTGCCTGTACCTCTATCCCAAGACAGCTCTGGAAGGGCTGGTTCTTACTAGAAGAGTACAGGGTTTGTTTCACTTGGTTTGGGGGTGTTGTAATTTCAGCTACTTTTTACATGGTGTGAGTAAATCATAGTCAAATTCACCTTGCTTAAAGCTCTTATCGTGCTTTTTAAGTGGTGATGACCGAACATGCACACAAACATCCCCCCAAGAAAACAACATTTGGAAAAAGTGACATTTAAGAAGGAAGTGTATTTGCGTTACCTGCCTAAAGCACTGATTTTAATTATTTTTCCTTTCTAAAAGCACTTTAAAGGATGATAGTTCATTTCTGGTTTTCCATTCATTACTGTTTTCCTTCAGACAGATCTAAGATATCTCAATTCACATTTTTCACACGAGACTAAACATTGTGTTTCCAGAGTGTCTCGAAGGAAGCATATTCCCTCAGATTGACAAGAAAAGAAAAATAGTTTAAAGTGTCAAAGGTTTTGCTATACATCATGAAGTAATACAATCAAAAGGTCTGTCTGTCAGCAAGTTAATTCATCTCTTAATAAAAGAGGCTTCTCTTACCTGCTCCTTAAAGAGCTCTCGAAGTACAGTCATACACTGTTGCAGTATTTGTTTATCATCTAAATTCTTAATGGTCGTCACAGCATCTCCAGTGACCACTGACATTAAAATGCTTTGTTTGCTCTAAAAACAAGACATTAATGTGAGACCATTTTTAAATGATTAGGTTTTGAAGTATTTCTCAAAGAGTCCCTTTTAATTGGTATTGACAAAGAGATTTTCAGTTGCAGAGCGACTTTTGTTCTAAAGTAGGTTTGATTCCTATTTCACAGTATTTATGCTCAAATCATCAACATCCTCTGAGAACTTGTTCAAGATCTGTGTTACGGTCAGCCCCTTTTACCACTTGCTAAATCAACGGAAAAATTCCTATCTCTACCTACTTAAAGGCAACACTGAAAGATTTGACATTTATGGTGTTACTCTTTGTGACAGACCTCTTAAGCTCCAGTTCCGTGCCAAAATTCCACCTCAACTGTACTGAAGTGTCAAAAGGTGGTAACAAAGTACTTAAATACTAGTTAGATATGTTTTGGATTAGGCCAGTACTAAGTTCTAACCAGCAAATTTTGGCCCAAGAAATGAAAGCTCATTTCTACTGATGTTTCCTTCTGCTTCAAGAAATCTCTACTACCATGCAGAAGTTTCGAAGATGAAGTGGTGACTATAAAATAGCGTACAGGTTCTCAACTCCCTTAAAGAACTGTCCCTCTCTCGTTTATATAAGGCAATTCTGTTGTTACCAAACTTGATCGCTAGCAGAGAATAGCTATCAAGCAAATTAAGAACTGTATTGAGTGTCCCTGGCAGCACCAGAGCACTGAACCTCATGGAGCATGGAGCTTAGAAGTATTGAAGATTCCTTGTTTAAGGAAAGTCACGGACAGGTACAGATATGCATCGTGTAGCAACAGAGCACAGTCTTCACAGGATGGTTTTCTTATGGAGTAAGCCATAAGGCTACAGAATGGCCTTTTCATTGTGGCCAAGTAGGAAGCAGCAGTTGTTGTAAGAGCACGAAAAAGTAAGATATAAACATCTAATGTGTCTGCTTGAAACGGGTGAGGAAGAGAAACGTTATGTCAGTGCACTGGTCTGAACTTGGTTTGAAATTCATGAGTTCGGGACTGACCCTACAGACCTCAGTCTCATACAAAACATAGTGTGGGTCTTTTCTTCTGCCATTCCACATAATTACTCAGGCTAGTGCAAGCCAGCAAGTATTAACAGACCAGCATGGTCTTCTTAACAGGATTTTTAGCTGATTTAAATAAGGGACAAAAGCCCAAAACTGTAAGTGACCAGTAGACTTTTTCCCATATTAGTACATCTACAGTCAGGTATTACAGACTTGTTTTCAGGATAGTTTGAGAATAAAAACATTAACTTGCTTGTATAATATTTTGTATCTGAACACAGGAAAACATTCCCATTTACTACAGTGAAGTATCAATCAGCTTTTTCTGGATAAATAACCCTGCTTCCACTTCTTTTAACAGGTGCAGGGGTGGGGGGGAAGAAATAAACTTTCATTGTTCAGTAATTATTGCACCTAGTTTCCAAACTGAATTTCCAAAGGGCCAACAGAAAACACAGCTGGAATATGGTACCTCTGGATCCATGTCATAGAAAACACTGAAGAGCCCACGTTGGCTGGAATTGGGTGGAACATGACCAAAAAAATCAGCTCCTTGAATTTTACTGTCCCAAAATCTATAAGGAAACTGCAAGGCAATCTAGAGAGAGAGAGAGATTGAATTAAAGCATTTCACATCAGAAAACTCAGAACTAGGCATGGTATATGGTTTTGTTCTTTTCCACTCAAGAGACGCCCAGTTCTATGAGAGGGTTTCAACAGAGAATGTATGGGCCTGTTCTCCAAGGGGGACAGGGAAGGAAAAAGAAAAAAGCTGGTCTCACAAATTGCAAATGCACAGACTGTCAGATTCACTATGGAATTCACTATGGAAAATGCTCAAGACATAATTTTTACAAGCCTGACATAGAACTTAGCGATCCCCATCCTGTGTGTGGGGTTTCTGGATCTTGCTTTTAAGTTTCAGCATTGTTATATTCCTGTTCGTGGCATTACTGCTGTTACTGTTTTGTTCTAAGCACACGTCTTACTAGGGATCTCTGCAGGAGAGGCTGTCTTTTTGCACTGGGAAAGGGTAGGAGATTTTACACTGGACAAATACACAACTTCCAGTATTCTTCTGAAACAGTTTTTGTATTTATTAGGTTGAAAGGACCTGGAATAAGCATATTGTTAGAAATTTGGAAGCTCTAAGACCATCATGAAGGCTTGCTCAAAATTATGTGCGAAGCATTTAAGCTGTGAAGCAATTCTGCAAACAATTTCTTTTAAAAAACCATTAAACTGGGAAATCAAAGAAACAGAAATACATGTTATTCCCAATAGCATTTTCCTCTTCTGGGCAATAAAACCAAATGCATAATAAATCCTCAGAAATACACAGCAAAAGCAGTGGGGACAAAGCAGCAAACGTTTCTATGAAAAGAAATAGAAATATTATCTGAAATTACTTACCTTCTCAATGACTCCTGCTCCCAAACTATTAATGGCTTTAATTTTCTTTTCTGACAGTGGAGGATTAAACTGAATGGCATTTTTCTGAAGAAGGGCCAGTGGTACAGTCACTAATACCTGAAAGAAATAATTACAACAGTAGCAAAAGCTGAACACTGCACTTAAGCCTCACAGCATCCTCTTAACAATCTTGGATTATTCTTGTAGGATGCAGTGTAATAGTCACATCTCTAGATTAGCGTCTGGTTTTACTCCCCATTAAGGGGAACCACGTGCCTTACATTCAGGTGAAGACAGACCCTGCAGTTCACTGGGTTTAAGTTACAGTCTGTTGAATTGCCTGTATCAGAGTAGCTAACCATGACGCTAATTTTAATACCTCCTGTAAATTAGAGTCGATGGCTCTCAGATTAACAAAACTGTCTTTTTGAAAGGAAAAAAGATGGTCATTGTTTTGGCTTGTTTCTTCTTCCTTCACAGATCCCTTCCCTTTAAAATATGCTCAGTAACACCGTTGATGCATAAACTTGATTGAGATTGGATTGATACCGTTTTAAAAATTACTAAAACCTAAATTATACAGCATGAAGCAGGTGGGGATACAGGGAATAAGGAAGACTGAGAAGTACAGGTTGTCGAGTACTTCATACCAAAGGGAAACATTTTTATAGGGCAGATTCACATGCTAAATGGAGTAAAGCTGAGCAGAGAATGGAACCAGAAAACATAACTTACTTCAAAGACCCACAAAAATCTGTTTGCTTCACATTTTTAGTGAAGTAACCTTTATAGGTCTTAGTTCTTCAGATCAGCTAGTACCCAAAACTCTAGCATGCTCAATGAAAAATAGGCTCCAAGACATCTAAATACGTATGAGTTTTCATCTTCGAATGGGGAGAAATTGGACTAAATAGTCTTCAGGGGCGGGGGGAGAACAACGAAAGGGACATGTACTGTTGTCAATATTGTTCTTGTGTTCCCTAAAATTCTTAATCTCAACATGTATTGGGTACCTTTTGTGTTGTCCACACTGTTCCATCTGCAGTAGTGACCTGTACTTCTTCACCAGAATAGTCAATACTCTGTACCTATTGAAGACAAATTGAAGATTATGCTACAAAGTCTACACATGCAATGTGAATTCTGATAAAAATAGCTAATACAGCACTAGTCTGCAAACCAAAAACTGAGAAACACAAATTTTCAGAGAAATGCTGAAAGAAAAAAAAATTGCCTCCATGGAAGCTGAAAAAGAAAAATCATCATGATTCTAACATATAAGCTCATCATATCGTAATACTTAAATACTGATAGTCCTCAAAGAGGATTTCAGAAATGTTGGAATTTTCCTCTTTTTCTTTTAGACAAATCAAAATATTCACAAGCACAGATTTGCCTGGTCCAAAAGAACACAAAGATATGACTGGGTGCTTCAAAGCATTGGGTGCATCCAAGACAGGCACTGCATCAGCATTTTCCAGACTCACTGGGAAATTCAGCCGGATGTCCAGCCCTTCTGCCAATTTATCAATCACAGTAGAATATCCCACAGTTAGAAGAGTGTGATCTCCAGCAAACTGGGCAAAAAATTCATTGTGGTCCCATGAGCGTGCAGATACCTGTGGACAGAACACAACTAGCTGTCTCTACTGGGGAGGTGACATGGATACTAGCAAATGTCCCACAGTTTAGAGGAAGCCACCCAATTCCCTTCACAACTGGGAAAAAAAGGTGTATCACCAGAATGTATGGCAATGCTGGCAAAGGCCAACAGCCACTATGCAACACATGAAATACTGGATTAAGAAACATCCTAACATGGGCTGGTCATTAGCAGGTTCTGCTTGGTAGAGGGAACAAGGCAGGTAGTACAAAAATACAGGTGGATTGCAGTGTATTTTATTTCAGTTTTCAGTCTCTAGCAAAGAAAACCTGTTTTACAGTCTTACGATTTCAAATAAATAGGAAATATTTTATTTCCCAACATGAAGGGGAAAATAAGATAGACAAAAACTCAATGGAATTTTTCTGAGACCTTGGAGGTTCTTCCATGGTATCATTCATTGACCTTCTCCCCTCACCCCTGCAAGCTCATAGTTAGTACAACAGTGATACTTGCACTAAGCAAACACCACTGAGCAGTGAAAAATCTGAAGCAATTCTCAAACTGCTATTCAAATGCCAATTCCTATCACTGCAGTTGCACTGACTTCATATTTTCATTTAAAAATTGAAGGTAAGATAGATTTTAACATCTTTCTCACTTCCCCTGGGTGCTCGTGAAGTGTGAAAGCTTGACATAGCAAAAGATTTTCCCTTGGCTGCCCTGGTGTAGCACTGTCTTGTTCTTACGTGCTTCTCAGTTCAGATCAGATTTGTGCATCTGCACGTATCCATCAGCTGTCCCGCTACCACAGTATGGTTGACCGTAAACTTCTTTAACCCAAGCAACAGGTCTGAGTAAATAACACACTGCAAACAACGTCGTACTTCGGTATTTCCTGAACCTGCTTGGTTAAAACCAAGTCACGAGGAAAGCAGAGTATCACATAGTCAATGGAATACCTAGGAGTGGTGAACTGGGGCCCACCATCAGGGTGTTGGAACACTTCAGAAGTTAAATGCATTTATTCTCAAGATACCTAGCAAGTAGAGAAATACCTCAGTTTTTAAACACAGGCCTGAGAAGCAGAAATCACATGCAACATCTGAGGAAGAGTAACTCTACTGTAAATCCTACCACCCAGCATCTCCATGAAATGCCCTGCTCCACTGCACCACCTACTCTCAACTTCTCCGTTCAGGAGGATCTCACTGGAAGCACGTCATGAACTGTCAGATTATCTAAGGCAGTGCTGGCATCTGGGTCTCGGTGCTTTTAAAGAACAGGTTAGGGACGTAGGAACAGTTTAGGGATAGCTGATTGTCCCTCTGGGGCTGCGGGATGGATCAGATGACTTCTCAGTGTTACTTCCAACCCTATTTTCTATGAAGCTCAGCCACTTCAGAACATGGCTGTCAAAACTCACCTGAGAGAGATTGCTGCCACAGGCATACTCCAGATTACTGAGATGGAACTGTAGTACTTTTTCTTCCAGCTCACTGAACTGGATACCAGACTCCTGAATAAACGCTTTATAGATCTCTTGTATTTTTTCTGTGAAAGAACATGTATAAAGTAAGAATAGATCACAATCTGCCAGAAGTCCTACTGCATTTCACTCTGCTATTCTCTGGATCATGAAGTTTTTCAATCTTATTGTTAATTTGCACCAAGATGTTTTTCTTCTTGTAGAAAAAAACCCAGTAAGATCTTTCCAGTGATAAAATCCAACTTTGTTGTTTAATCAGAGATTATCCTTTTGATTTCCTTCAAAAAGGAAACATACATAGCTTCAGGAAAAAAGGGGTTAAAATGATTTCAAAGAAAAAAGAAAAAACCAAAACACACTGCACAACAGCACAGCTGGACAGCTGTCATCAATATACAGTCAAAGTTATTTCAAGGAAAATGCACTTCAAGATAATGGAGAATCTTTGCCAATTAATCCTGCTTAATTTTTACAAAAGCCAAAGAGCTAACAAATTTGATCCAGAGCTCACTGAAGAACATAAGAATTGCTAATTCTGTCTTACAGAGAATCTGCGCTAGAAAGATAAAGGAGGCAGATGTTTCTGAGCAAGTTTATTTTTTGTTACTGAATGTGCCTGCATGCTGTCAGTGTGGTGGGAAGTGTTACCAGTGGAGATGGGACTATAGTTGCCAGCAGAAGGCTTTGATCAGGCTCTTTCTGAGACAGTTTAATCAAAAAGTGTAAGAGTTACAGCTAGCTATGGTCTGCTTCGGCAAGAGGCAAGGCTTCTGAACTGGTAACAGCACTAGGTATACCAAAAACGCTACCTCGTGAAAACAAGACATCACATCAGAAGTTGTACAGTATTGTAAAAGCCATCAAATTAGGCTTCCTTAAAAGTGCTATTTTGGTCTGTGTGTACACGATAGTTAATCTCTCTTTGTCATCCACAGAGCCAGGTTATCACTGTTGGATTTCAGGTCAGATGGACAGCCACACGCTTCTAAAAATGCCCAACATAAAGCCAATTTAATATAAAACTCTATGAATGCAGCCAGCGATTTCCCTTTGCAATACATCTCCCACTTACCACCAAGAGGAACATCTTGATGTTGGGTTTTATCTTTTCTCCACTCAGAGACGACATCTAGGATGGCATTGAAATGAAAGTCCATACGTTTATCAATAGTGGGATCTGTTATCCTTCCACCTTCCTGGATCAAGTCACATTTCTCCCCTAGTTTGTGCATTTTAATGCCAAGCTTAAGAAAAAGACATTTTATTGCTTTTTAAGTATGGAAAAACTACAGTGCCTAGCCTGCTCAAAGTTATTTCAAGTAAGGTGAATCCCTCAAAGGTAAGTGATGCCACTTAGGAAACATCCATGACTTCAAATAATTAGTCAGATTAACTCAAACTCTCGTTCTCCTAAAACTGGAATACCAACAGTCCTTCTATCCGTTAATGGTCCACAAATTGTTTTTCCCCACTCTTCCATCCTTTTCTTTATTGGGGATTCCCAGAAACCTTATCTCCAACTTTCCTATCAGGCCAGGAGCTAGTACAGAGATGTTGGGTCTGGAAACCAAACATGATGAACCAGTCATCTTCATTTCTACCTCACCCTCTTCTCTAAATCGCCATTAAAATAAATTCTTTTCTACAACTTTCTAGTGCCTGATGCCCAAACAGTTCCCTGTGTTCAGGAATTGACAGGATGTTGCTTGCCAGTTACCACCAATTTTATTAACAAACAAGCCAAGAAAGAAATTATTTGGAATTAAACCTAGTGCCTTGCTCTGTTTGTCCAGCTTGCATCGAACACACAACAGAGCTAAATCGGAAAAGTATGTTTTACAGAGTCAGTCTAGAGAAAATAGGACAAATATTTCTAACTTCTTCCTATGGACTTGTTCCCGAGGGTGTGCTCCAGTGTTTCCTCACATCTCACATCTCCCTAGGCTGTTGGTCACCCCTGCAGGTCTCATCTCAAGATACAGCTGTACTTTGAGAAATGACATGAAAAGACCACAAAGGGATGGGCACCCAAGGTGTATTCAGAAGTCATTTCTCCTCATCTCGTAACTAAAACGTGATTACAAAAACATTTCCTCATGACACTACAGAGCACTAGAGTTAAAGCAGCATGGGCTGGATTTATGTGCCTCTCTGAACAAAATCCATACTCGAGTTCCACTTGGAGATATTGAGCTTCCTGCCCACAAAAACCCAAAAGCAAATCAACAAATTAAATACATAATCAAACTGCAGCGTGTTTGCATCAGTAGCTGTTAGACTTACGCATCTTAACCTGTGCAGAACTGAACTAGAAATACAGAGGCTGAGCAAAGGCAAGTCTGTCACAGAAATGTTTCTTACAACAACACAGCAATAGCCTCCCACTGTACAGCTTTTCTCAGCTCTAAGGAAGTCTGCTGGCGTCCTTTTACATGACTATCTCCAGAAAAGGGGGAAAAAAGCGGTTTCTTCTGGTTCTGCAGCTGGAGCTGCCTTGTTTAATCTTTACATAATGTGCCCAAAACCACTCTACAGCCCTTCTCTGTCCCCAGCTGCTACCAAAGATAGAACAGCAACACAGAGCTCACTCACAACACAGAGCAGTGGTTTTAATCATGTCATGACAAAGGAGTCCCACCCTCACCCAGCCACCCAAGCCTGGCTTTAACGACAGTTTTTCACTAGTGATAATGCGTGACCGCTGCAGGGAACCCACTTGCTCACACATTAGTGCCACTGGGTTGTTGACACATCCGTTGACGATTTGTGCACCTCTTCCAACAGTGACTCCTTTGAACGTCTTGTCATCCCACACTCGGCCACCAATTCTGTCTTTAGCTTCTAAGACAATAACCTATGACACAATGCAGCTCAGTAAATTGTAAGATTTGGTTATATTAAACATTATCTGTTGAACTCCAGAGCAAAGGAGAAAACAAAACACACAAAAAATGCCAAGCAATCCAGCAACGCTAACAATCTTAACACACTATTTTCATTTGTGGATATAGTTCATTTATGCATTTAAATTGTTATCAAAAGGTTACCTTTTGGGATATACTCATATAAATAACTGTTACTTTAAGAAACCACCTTATTTTTGTTGTCTTTTTTAAAAAGCTTAAGACCTATTCAGGAAATCTCCAAACTGGAGTTTAAGGCATGCTACAGGCTATTAAACACAGTGATCTATACGCAGTGTCCATCTGAGGAAGTCCATACACCTTTTGGAGAAATTTATTCCTGGGGTATTCCAAGAAAACCCCATTCTCACATATTTCCACCATGCACTTGTACCTCCTTCAGCACCCACTACTTGTCACAGATAGACACAGGACACCAGACTAGATGGATGTCTGACTAAATGTTTACCCTTACTTGTATTATCTTTTTATTTTTAGTCTTTTTAGAGAAACTCATCTCTCCAGCACAGTAGAAAGCAACAGTGTGTATATATAAAAATACATATGTCATACTTTATATATTAAAAAAGGTCCTGCCAGTTGATATTTGTGTATTTTACTGCAGGATAGCTTTCCACAGGACCTGATGTACAGAAAGGCTGCACTGCAATTTGCTGTTTAGCCATAAAGGAACAAGATAACAGCCCTACAGGATTCAGGGATTCATAAAAATACAGACATATGTGAACACATAAATCCAGAAAGTCAGATGCTCATTCAGTTCCTTAAGCATCAGCCCTGCAAACGCCTCACATGTTAGGAGTCCAATAGATTTTCATAAGAGTATTCTGATGTGTAAAATCATGTCAACATGTAAATCTTGTGAGATCACACTGTCTATGATAAATATCAGCGAAAAGGGAAATGCGATTTGCTTGTTTTTAATAAGCAACAGCTAAGTACAGTGAAGTGCACAAATAAAAGAACACTTCACCTCATTTAAACAGCCATCATCATCATCTACAGTCCCATTATTTGGATGTGAATATCTATGTCTCCCCTATCTTCCCAACCTAAGTTTATGTAAAAATATTCACTGCATGCTTTGTTGAATTATAGATACAAATAAATGCTGTTTTCAAACAGCAGATTTACTCAATAAACCCCCAGATTTTACAAATCAGTTAGGATGCCCTGTATATAAGTGTTTGTAACAAGAATGTAATTTTTTTCATTTTGATGAAGAACACTTTCAAAGCAGAGGAAGTCTGATTTTCAGTAATGTACTCTAAAGTTTCTCACCTTAATTCCAAAATTGTGCAGTTGTCGGGCTGCTGCTAATCCTGCTGCACCAGCCCCAACAATAATGACAGATTTCTAAAAAGTAATAAAAGATTTAAACAAATAGTAAGAACTAAAACAGAACTTATCATCACACAGTTATTTTTCTTCTTGGTAAAGTTAAAAATACCTGTAGGTTTCAGAAGTCTAGGCTCTCTTGTCCTCTAAAGTAATCAGTGGTAACTTTTAAAGATGATAGTGCACTTAATAGGGAGAAAAGCTCAATTGTAGCTTTGGAAATAGTTACAATTTTTAAGGACTTTAAAAGCAGATGTCTCAATTTCTTTTAACAGAAACAGCTGAACTTATAAGTAACAAAATCTAACTGAAGTTATCAGCCAAGAAACACACTTACCTCGTAATGATTTCAATCACAGATTGGGTTGACCAGTAAAAAATATTTTATAAATTTAAAATATATAGTTTCCAAACATCAATCAAGTTGCAATTTCTAGGAGATACTCCATTACAGAATACATTATTTTGATAAGTTTGTGTGCTGTCAAGCAAATTGCTAGTCACAAGTGAAGTGCGTACCCTTCAATCATAGATCTTGCAAACCAATACGGAATAGTTTCCTCGCCTATGCAAGCGGTTGTATATAACTATGTATTACACAGTTAAGCCATGAGAAGAACCTAAGTCTGCTGTATATTTTTCACACAGTTCCCATCCATCTGGAAAGCTCATAGGAAGCAGAAATCCATAGGACTGAGTTCCACAGATTTTAGTGGGAACAAAAACCTTGCTGGCAAGAATCCCATGTCTGTAGTTTCCACAACCATTGAAGGCAGATGAGAACCATGTGAAAAACACGCAATGTATTTGCTTTTAGATGTAATTTTACCTGCCATTCAAAAAAAAAAGCTATGACACGTGCCATGTAGTTTTATAGAACTAATAATGTAGAGATTATTACAGCAACTTACATTGTGGTATTCTTTAGGAAGAAGATACTGGTCAGGACTGACTGATAAAATCCCTGTATTAATTAGCCCTTTCCTTGTCATAAAATGAAGTATCCTCTCCATTTCCTGAACACAGCGAATACGCACAAGCCCCCGAACAATGATGTGATGGATACATTTCTGAGGGGTAAGAGCCTCCTGCAAAGCAGAAACAAAGGACAGAAAGTTTATTTTCTAATACTCAATTTTCCACGTGTTTACATCGTACTTAAACTGCAAACCAGGCTGTAGAAATCAATCACAAATCAGGCTTCTGAGAGCATTTTAAAAGCAAGTTTTGTGGAATTTTCTTGCTAGCCAGCTTTACAGTAAGGTAACAATTTATTAAGCTAGATTAACATGGAATATTATCCATGCAATTGATTAGCACATGAGTCTACAAGATACTCTTGCAAACTCCATGGTGTGCTGCATTAGTGCAAAAATGGTATTGAAAAGCATCCCCGTCTGCAAAATGAATCTACCTGATGGCAATGCTCACAATGACATTCAAGTAAAACCCATTCCAAACTGGCATTCCAACTAAAAAACCAGATTAATATCTGAAACCTTCACATAAATACACACAACAGTATCTGACAGCTTCAGTACATGAAATTCCAGCAATTCCATTGAAGGCAGTGTCATAGCTAGCGTAAGTAAAAAGACAATCTCTTCCCTGTACAAGTCATATGGAAAAAAACACCAAAAACCCCCATCAAATACTCACAAGCAGTATTTAGAAAATGTTCAAGCACCCCTTTAAAAGTTAATAGTTGGGCAGACTCAGTAGAGTTTTAATACTTCTAAAACTTTTGTCTTTTACTGTAAAAAGAACTAAAAAAAAAAAACCAAACAAACAAAACCAAAAAACCAGCCAATCTTAGAATGGATTTTCAAAAAGACGGCAGTAGTTTTTCTGGTGCATAAGTTGTCATCTAAGAAGAGAGTCCAATCCATAAGAAGAGAGTCCACATCCCCAAAAAGTAGCTATTATTTATAAACAAACAAATTAACTATTAGCAACTCTTACCTTGCAGTTTGTGTACCACAGAGCCAAAATCAGGTTTCTCAAAGCCAAGTACATGGTAGGGTCTCGTGAATATTCTGGGAACTCATAGAGCTCATCCAGTTCCATGACATCTGGCCTCACACAAAGTGCTTTCCCACATTCATTGGGCTGGTAAAAAGGCTGGAAATACTTGTTCATACCTGCAACTGAACAAAGACACACCAAGAACTAGTCATACTCCATCGTTACCTTCATTACATCCTTCTCCCTCTTAAGACGATCCATTGACCTCACACAGATAAACAAGTAACAAAGCCTTCCAGCCTCTAGCCACCTTCAGAACGATTTCATTTCTATTGCTCTCCCCTCTCCTATCCTCTAGGCTGTGGAATATTAATTGTCCTGCTACCTGATGGGTATGTCTTGCACCTATGAGAGCTTAAGTTTTGTCAGACAAACTGTGTGTGCCCTCAGATGCCATGACGAGTCCAACAAGGAACAGGATCTAAACCCAAGTCTAAGATGTAGCATCACTGCACAGGCTTATGCAGGACTCTGAACCCCTTTCATCTTCAAATCCCAATACTGCCCAGAGTGGGTAGCAACCAGAAGCAGTCATCTTCCACACGCAGTATTGGTAGCTCTGTGTAATAAGTTTTCTGTTTGTTAAGCAGATAGATGAACAGATTTATTTTCAGCACCTAAGGAGAGCAAAGCC
Organism: Falco punctatus; assembly: GCF_963210335.1. NCBI lineage: Eukaryota > Metazoa > Chordata > Aves > Falconiformes > Falconidae > Falco > Falco punctatus. The sequence goes on along the minus strand of NC_137582.1, from coordinate 98,918,725 downwards.
TGCTAAGACAACGCAGAAGCTGACCTTGCCTCAAAGCACTCTTGGAGATGAGTGTGGGAATCCTGAATTACCTTTCTCCGTACCTGACCTACGCTGCAGATCCGCACTCCCAGGCTGTCAGTGTCAGAGCTGTCCTTAGCAAAAAAATTAACCTAGAAAGAATCTCAGTGCCTTAAGAAATTAAATCCTTCTCTCCAAAGCCCCAAAGATCCACAAAATCAAAACTAGCAGAATCATGTTTTGTTTTGCTAAATCTTCATTTCCTTAACGCAAACAATCTTTAAGTACCCACATGTCCATTTCCCATTTCTAGAAACAAATGGCAGGTGGTAAACAAAAAGCCTACGCAGTCTGTGCTTACTCCCTAAAGAAGTGCCATACAAAATGTATTACCTTTACCTTACAAACGAGTAAATTGCATCAAAGAAGTACAGAAGCAGTCACACAGAGAGTGTGTATTAGTGCTGAGAACAGAACCAGTATTTCTGAATCAGGAGCATTTATGTGCCTTATAAACTCAGTTATAAGGCAAAATTTATCACACCTATTTAAGCAACAGAGCCCTGCAGATGGCCCTTACCAGTCAAATTAGGCACGCTCTTTAAGTGCTCTAACTTCACAAGGCTGGATTCACCAGGTAACCGATTAGTGCTGGTACAGGATGGACTCATGCCCACGCAGTCTGGATAATATGCAGCTAGAAAGGGAGCTGCCACACTGTCTTTCAGCAAAGGAGGGAGTATGAGCATGGAGTACCACCAATGGTCTGAAACTTCAGCCACTCTCTGGCCAAGCGGAGAAGTGAAGGAAAGAGGGGAGAAGAGAACACGTCAGTACTTTGAAAACGATGGAAAATGAACCAGTTCCCCCCCCTCCCTCCAAAACTGAGACCAAAAAGCACTAGAAGTACAAATCTCAGAATTGCCAGTCATAAAGACATTTTCTCTCCCTCTTTCCCCTTCCTCAGCCTGACACAGAAAACCTGTAGCATTAACCTCTTCCTCAGAAATGGAGCTGAAACTTCACAAACTCCACACGCACGTGGAAAGCAAACAGATGAGACATGCCATGACAACACATCTATGCCTTAACAGACCCTTTATAAAACACTTACGGTCATTTATGCATCCAGAAATCTGAACTTAGAAATGCCTACAACTGACTGATGAATTTAGTTTAGATTCTGCTGTCTCCATCAAAGACCCTCTAAAACCCTAAAAAACACTAATTCAGCCTTCATTTACAAATCAAACATGCATTAAGAAAACAAAACCACAAAGCTTCTACAAGTCAACAGTAGCCTTGAACACGTTTCCTGGGATAGAGGTACCTCAGGTACACTTGTCAACATTGAACGTCAGATCGTACCAAATCTGAAATGCAGCGTTACATGATCATAAGCCCATTAAAACACCAACATACATGGAGTTTAGTTTTGTATTATAAGGGAGAGGAGAGAGAAAACATGGTTTGATGCTCTCTTGCAGTCTTCAAAAACAGGAGACTAGCTTGACTAAAGATAGAAACTACCTGAAAGATAGGGAAATTTTAGGATGGGGAATTTTATTTGAAAGCTGGCAACTGAATGCTATTTTGCTTGATCAAAAGAGAGAATTAGGAGTAAACCTTGAATCACAGGCCACAACTCAAAGACACCACAAACCACCTGAAAGCTAGTTGGTATGGTAAGAGAAAAAGAGGAGAAAGATGAAAAAGTAGAAGGCCCTAGGCTCTGTTGCAAATAGTGTCTGACAGTTTCCTGAGCAAAATACCACCACAATTGGCCAAAGGCCCGAGAAAAGGAAAGAAATACGCTGTGCTTTAAGATTGCTTTCATGTTCTAGGACAAAGGAAGAGGAACAGCCACTACTCACCAAGTCCTCAGGCATGGAACACTGGTCTGAGCCCTCAGTCTGAAAGAAAAGTGAACGGTATCAGAGCTATTCGTAAGTTGTACAACAAAAATTAAATATAAAACAAAGTGACTTATCTATGGCATAGTTCTCGAAGCTTAAAAAACAAACGAAAAATGCGTTAGTGTTAGCCTTCCGTAGCCAAGATGATAATGCTAATAAAAATAAATAGTAGAGAAATGCATAGTTAAAACACACTTGTTAAGTTAGTTTCTACTGATCAGACAGTAAAATATACATTTGATTACATGAACTGGAGTGGAATGCTCAAAGAAACAAACAGGAATTTTATAGAAAAATTCTGCAAATAGCCCACATTTGCCAGAGAAGCTCTTCCAGTCTAGACTATAGAAGAAAGTTCCTCATTTATTTTAAGAGTATCTTTATCACAAAGTTTCAAGATTAAATGCTGACCCTTCTGATCTTCACATGATCAGTATTTTCACGTTATGTTTTTAACTGTATAGATACTATGGCACTCTAAGGACTCTTTCAAATTTCAAGAGTTTTCTTCATGCTAAAGCTGAAAGTTTTCATGTAAAGCCTCATGACAGACTTGCTAGAAATTAATAAAAGCTCATTGAGTTTTTCAGATTCTTTCCTCAATAACAAAGTATGGCCAAACAAAACCAAAATAAACTTCCTGGTGCATGTTTGGCTTGTACATGCTGATAATCTTTCTGTAGCTTCAGAATGAAGGATTTTACAGTTGACTGTGCAGACAAAAAACATTCCAGGTACTTCTTTTTTGACATCTCCAGCTAGGGAAAAAAAAATCCAAACAGCATGTAGGCCTGTCACCACACAGTTCTCCAGGCTATCGGACAACCATTTCAAACATGAGAAACATTAAGCAGCAAACAAGAAATTAGTATCTGCAAACAAGAAATATCAACTTGTTAGTTTCAACATGAGCAAAACTCTTCTGTGTTACCTTGGTAGAATTGTTCAGTTTCATACCACATCTGTAAGTTTTTGCTATTTGTGGTGTCAGCTGGATTTCCTTTGTCAGCTGACGCCATTTACCACACTCTGGCTTTGTGCACTGCACCTACAAGGCAACACACAAACATGTTTTTACTAGTTGCTGTCTGATGACAGGTAAGATTAATGAAGCATAACTAACCAATTAGAAAGCAGCGAGATGTGAGAAAGTTGTCAAATGCAATTGTTAAATTTGTTCTCACGTAATTTTCAGGTCATAAGACAGACATTTGGTACACAGAAATCTTGTGCCCATCTCCTGTAACACTGAATTTCTCCGCAGAACCTAACTCCAAAATCAATTCAACACCCAGTTACTATGGTCTTCAGTGGGTTTTGTAAGCATTACTGCAAAAACACATTGTTCACCACTTCAAAAACCCAGCAACAACAAAAAAAGACACCACCACCCAACTTCCTTCCACTCCAGTCTCTCTGCTGCTGCTCTTTTTAGCAGGGAAATACAAAATCTGTTCTGGAAGTCTTTCACACTCGTACTTTCCTATAGCTGGCACACTCTTGAACGTCACACATCTTAACTGCTACTTCACTGAAAAACAACAGAAGGTGGTTCTTTGTGGGGTGTGGAGGTCTCCAACAACAGAAAGGCTGATCAGAATTATTATCTTGAGCTTTCCCACGCACTCTAATACCAGAAAATCCCCTCAAAACCTCAGCTGACCTGCTGCTTGAACATACAATATCAGAAACTCACACTAGAACATCACACTGAAATGGATGCTATTAAACAGATCACCCTCCATCTTACCCAGTAAGGAAGCTGTTGATCAGCCATGAAGGCTTTTGGACTGGGCTCACTTTTACCATTACTTGTCCAAATCCTTTTCCAGGCAGTGTATTTCTCATAACCATCCTTATGGCTAAGAAAGAAGAGGAAAATAAAATGGCAAGCAGTCAAAAAATTGGATATCTAGTTCATTTCGAGCAACAGCAGTTATTCTAAAATTAAACATTTTATGTAAGGACAGAGAAATAAGGCTGTAGAGTCCTACCTTTCCCGTTAAAATAAGGAGAAAGTCATGGTTCTTACGATAGTAATAAATTGCATCCTGACTACTGTGTCCTCTCGATCATAAGCACACTTCCAGCATCCAAGGCCTGGCCTGAGTCACAGGTACTGCTGAGCACATAAGCACCCAAAAGCTTTAGTAGACTGGGACTCAACTCCCACTCTAGGTGGGAAGGAGCTTGGAGCTGAAAGCACTCTGTAAGCCCGAGCAGAGTCTTCACTTCACAGTCACTGAACCACAAGAGTTAAATCTGCTCACTGATTTAATGTTATGGAGCGGCAAGTCTCCTGAATTCACACTGTAAAGTGAATGTCCTTTATAAGGGAAAATAGATTTACTTAAAACTGTTCTCATCCCTTAAAAGTCTTTGTTGTTTTGAGACAAAAGCTTCAGATAACCATACATCCAAACCAGCCTGCCTGAAGTAGCCAGTTTTGTCCACACTGCTACGTTTGAGTTGATGACTAGTCCATAAACCTGCAGTTTTAGCGTCAGTGTCTAAGCCTTGCTTTGAATAAAATGAGCACAAGTCCTGTATTATGTTTATGTACATGACGTTTCAACAGTTGTAACATCTGTCAAATTTTAATAAGCACTGAAAAGGCACAACTTTAATTGGCAAATCTACCTTCGGTAATAGTGGTCAAAACATTCATTGCAGAAGTGTTCCCCACAGGAAAGATGATACCATCTAGACGTATACCCATTTTTAGCACACCTGTAATGCAGGAGACATAGAAATAGTTGTACAAAACATTTAGAAAAAAAGATCTTTCTACTGACTGTAGCACATTCTAGAATGTGAAAAAAATACTCAGGACAAGCCAGGGCTTTATGTTACATTCGTGAAGGCTGACTTGCAGAGGGCACTTACAGTCATACAAATAACAATAAGATTTCAATTGTCTCCAACATTTCCAGTTTCCCAACTAAGCAACACCAGATGCAAAGGAGGCACGACGTACACAATGCGCAGTTTTATAGTTGCTCTGGCTTCCAGCAACCTCCCGCTAACAATGGTCAATGGAGCCTGTCTTCAGAACCCTTTAATCAGACGTTTCCTGAACATGAAATACATTTGCTTTTACAATACGTGCTGTAACACATTAAGTGTTTCGCTAATGTATAAGACGACAATGTCCCCCTCCACAGGAACTTACAGTTCCTTTACTTTGTTCCATTTTGTTCTGATATTAGTGCAAGAGTGGGAGGGATCATTTAAATCAGGATTTTTCCTGTATGTGTGATCAATTGATTCGTAAATCGTTACAATATCCCATCCCCAGAACAACTGACAAAACTATAAAGGCAAATCTGAACACAAAACAGATGTTGCTCGTATTTTTTCACGTGACCGACTTGGCTGCGATTTTAACCCAATGAGAGAAAACCCTGAGGAAGCAGTTACACATTCTGGACATTCATTCTTTATTACTCTCAGAAAGAAATATCCATTAGCAACGATAATATTCATCAGACAAAACAACCGCTCTTCACTTAGAAAACTCTCATTAAACTCACTGAAATGATTCAAGGTAAATGCACGAGGTAAAAAGCCTTGACCTAAGCCACTCACCAAAACAGCTAGCCATGAGATTATCTCATTTCAAATAATGTTGAAAATATGTACGGGGTGGGGGGAGGGGCGGAAATCAAAGCATTAAAATAACAACTTAAAAAGATGACTAAGCAGTATCTATTGTTTCCTAACTAAATTATGTAGTATCACCAATGCTGATCTGTCAGATGCTTATTTCTCCTACAAGTCACTTACGCAACTGCCAAAACACTTGGCTTTCCTATGAAAATATCCCCCTGCCACGGAAAAAAAATCTACACAGATACCTAAATGAAGCATTGAATTATTTTGTATCACTGGAAAATAAATAAAAATAGGAAAATTTGTCTCAACTACCCAGGGAGGAATGCTGTATAATTACAGCCTGCCTACTGCATAATGAGGTCTAACGTGTTGCTTATTATAGATGCATCTTGCCAGAATCACGCGTTCAGTACCACCAGGGTCAGAACACAGGACTCGTGTGAACACACAGAAAGCCACAAACAATGAAAAAACAAAGAGTTCAAATGACTGTCTCTCAAACCCTAAAACTGCAAGGTCAGAATCCCACTGCGGACTGCAAAGCACTCCAGCGAAGGAGTGATGAAGACTTTCTGCAGTAAACGACAGTTTCATTTTCCATCTTGAAAGCAAGTTTAGCTGCCTCAGATTACACTAACACGCTCTCAGTTTCACAGAAGCAAGGCATGTTCCAGAAGACACCATGAACAACATAAATAAGCATATTCTAAAGATATTCTATATCCGAATTAGCAACTTGCACAGTAGAAAGTTATCCACAACAAGAATAACTTTTGACACTTGCCTGGCATTGTAAGACTCCTATTAGTACCTTTCAACTCTCCCTCTACACATAGAAATGAAGGGATTTTTCAAAATATAGCCAGGATCCTAAACTTCAGCGGCAAGTTTAGGGAAGTCCATGGAAAATGCAAACAGAAAGAATCAAACCTTTCAGCTGCACTGGCAAAGCAAACGGGACATGTTGCAGTGCATCCAGCTTTTTCACACTTTCTATATTTCTTCTCTGACGCTTCATCATCATCATCTGCTGCTTCAGCCGCTTTCTTCTTCACCTAATAAAGAATAGCTGAAATCTGATCGGGTATTACATAAATGCATCTTCTACAAAATAGCATTCAGACAGTTTTGCAGCTTGTGGGTTAAAAGGGCGCTAATGAAAATTTTTGTATCCATTGTGAAATAGCTGCAGCATGAAACAGCTGTCAAACTAGGTCAGTATTTCTACCAAAAACAAAACAAAAAAAATAAAAAAAAACCAAAACCAGTAAGGCTGGAAATATAATTTGAAGCTAAAAATGTCTTGCCTTAGACTAACTGATGCTACTGAAGAAATTACAAGCAAAGCTTCCAGTTTAAATTTCATTTTAAGCTCCATCACATGCTAATGAGCCAAGCCTCATGCGTTCATTCTATTTCTCCTTCAGAAAATCTCTTCTTCACATACTTACTGATATTAATTAGCAGCAATCTTATCTGCACCTCACATAAAATACTAGGGTATCCTTGGGGCTTTTTTTAGACTCCAGATACAAAGCTGTACACCAAATGTCTCTTCTGGGCCTCAAAGGTGCCGTGTATTGTGGTGTTTTAAGCCTCCGTCTGGATAGATAGACAGCTTTGTCTGGCTGTACAGAAATCTGTGATAGTATTTTTAACACATCAAGTATTTACAAGTTATACTGAGAAATTATCTTTTCTGAATATTGTTCACAGACGAGACACTTTGCCTACTTATTCACAGAATTAACTAATTCTTCCTCTCTCTGGATAAGTGCTCCAGGTTCTAACTTATCCACAACGAAGCCTACTTTCTTTATAAACATCAACAGAAAATACAAAATACCGGAGTACGAACCCATGTGTTTTTAAATTATTATAAATACCTGTCTTCCAGAGCTCCTCAGAGGAAGGTTGTCTGGAGAGTGGTCTGAAGAACATGCCTTTTTTTTCGTTCGTACCCTTCCAGTTGACATTGTATTATTAGATCTACAAAAAAAGACAGGCAGTAGTTAAAAAAAAAAATTGAATTGCTTGACACTGTAGAGCTGTCTAATCACTTGGGCAGTACAGCCACTCGTAATGCTACTTTTGTCAAGAGTTACCTAGTTAAGAATCTGTATAGCTTGACTTCAGGAGCAAAATGAGAATGAGGCGTTATAGGGAAGGAACAACACTACTATTTTAAACTAAATTCGGAGTTAAGATTAGAGCCTTGAGTACATCTTGACAGGCAGTTCCAGATCAGCATACCCTGGATTTCAATAATCTGATTTGCGTCATGTGAAGACCTGAACCAGAACTTGCGCTGGCAAAGTGAACAGACATCAGATCATAACGCAAGCATTGAAATACCACTCAGTGTAAGGCTCATCCTGCTTACTGCTGATTTACTGGTAGCAAAACATTCACACTGTAAAGCACTTTTCCAAACAGCAAACTGAAGAGATGTTTAATAGGAGGTAAACAATCAGTTCCAAGACTTGCACACCCTCCTATGAAAGTACATTAGAATTTGAAGACTAAACTGCAGTTGCATGGCAATTATAGGTGACTGGAATATCACAGACTTCGTCATTAAGCGTACTACAGGAAAAAATAAGAGGTTTATGCCATAAGAAAGCTCTATAGCCGTCTCTGACTACATCAGTGGGAACGTGGAAAAGACCGGTTTATCATGCAAGCTGGAAAGCACGGAGTGTGAGAAAGTATGCCACAGAAATATGAAAACACATTTAAAATGGTATTATCAAAGGCATTATTTTCACAGGGAGCACAACACAAATAAAGAGAGCCTAGAGGAAGAATTTAATCTAAATGCATTCCACCACATACAGAAAGGAGGTGGAAATAAAATCCTTCAACTATGGCACTGTATCATCAATGTTACCTTGTAATAGGGATCAGCTTTTATTTATAGGGATCAGTTTGGTGTTTGGTTTTGTGGGTTTTTTTTAAATATATTTTAGACTTCTCAATTTAGAAATCTCAATTTCAGGCTGTATCTTCCTTGTTCAAGCTGACCGTGGTGGACGTGGTAGCAGTAGCTTCGTTCAGGAATTCTGCTAAAAGTAAAGCTAAGAGGAGGAGAGAATGGGTATTTTTACAAAGTTTCAAATTAGGCTGATGCAAATCAAGCAAATTAGTGCTTCCTTCTCCTCTGAAGATAGCAGAAATTGATTTGGCAGGGGAAGGGAAATCACATGATGATATCCACACAAGTGAAAAATCAGTTCAGACAACCCAATAAAAAAAATAATAATTTCTTTTTTGCATGCAACCCCCTTCCCCCCTGCAATTATAACTAATTAGAGGGAGAGAAAAAATAATTAAGTCAACCTTTATTACCTGGAAAAAAAGCATCACTTCACCATAACTTACCACTGTATGGGGGCGGATGAAGTTGGAGAGTAGAGAAAGGAAACCCACCCCAGTTTCATTTACATGAAATTTCCCTAACCTGCTGCGTTACACCCCAGGAAATGGTGGCTTCCCACCACCACCCAGAGCTTTCCTCCTGGATCAGCGGCACAACAGCATCGCTCTGTACCACCTTAGCTTCATCGTTCCTATGTTGCCATTACGGTCAGAGGCTACGAACCACCTCAGCGCCGAGCAAGGCACCAGGCCGCCCATTTTGGCGAGTGCCAGGTGATCGCAGGCGGCGGCAGCTGCGTGGAGGCCCTCTACCCACCAAGGTAAAAAGGACAGGCTGCTGTTTCACTGCGTACAGGGGGTTAGAAAAAGAAAAGGTGGCCATTAGCATTCGCTAAGAAGTTGGGTAAAGTATTTAAGATGCAGGGAGATGTCCCGTTTCGAAAGGTGGAGGCCAGTCGTGCAGAATCACAAACATATTTTTGCTGTAAGCGTGACGGGTGGGGGAAGGGGGAGGTGGGGAGAAAGAGCAAAAAAGATCAGCTCGTGCACAGAAGTGCACGCCAGGCCAGTGCCTCCAGCGCAGTACACCCCTGCGCCCCACTTCCCCTCCCCAAAACCAACCCCCGCCCTAAAAACCCACAGCTTTTTAAAGAATATGCAAACGTTGCTGACTTGGTTTAGGTTTACGTGACTCTGCATCCTATAAATACTATTGGCTGAGAAAATAAGCCCTTTAAACGGACAGGGAGAGAAATGACAGCATAATGCGCTGTCACATCTGATAACGCTTCAGCCGTGGCCTCCGTCGGAAAGCTGGAGGGGTGGGGGGGTGTTACCTCCTCAGCTGACAGCAAGTTTGTCTTTAGGGGAAAAAAATAACATATCTAAGAGAAAAAAAGAAAGGGCAGGGACACCCCGGGCCTGGTGGGGAGAGGGCGGCGAGCAGCCTGGCGACGGGAGGGCACGAAGGGCGCCCGCCCCTCACAGCCCCGGCGCGGGGCGGCGGCTGACAGCCGGTAACCGCCGCCCCGCGCCCCGCCCGCGGCGCCCTGGCAGCGGAGTCCCGGGGAGGGGGGGGAGTCCCGGGGGGAGGGTGGGGAGCTGCCTGGCACTCACCTCAGGGCCGGGTCACTGGGGGGCCGGAGACATCCACGCGTGTCCGCGCCGCCTCCTGCTACAGCTGCAGCGGGGGAGGGAAAGAGACGTGGTGAGGGGGGAGGTGGGGAGGTGGCGAGGGGGCAGCGCTCGCAGCCGCCCCGCCAGCCGCGGAGGGGGCTCCTGCAGCGGAGGGAAGGGGGTCACTCACCACCGCCATCCACCGCCTCCCCCGGTACCGCGCCGCCCCCGCCCGCCTCCTCCTGCCGCCGCTTCCGCTTCTCCGCCGTGCGCAGCGGGGGGCGGGGACAGGCCCGGCCCGGCCCCGCCGCCCCCAGGTACCCGCCGGTGTGTGTCGGGGGGGGGGGGATTGAGCCCCGGCGGACCCCCGCCCTGGGCCTCTTCTCGCCCCCGCGAGTCTGCGTGAGAGAGAGGGAACGGGGGGGCACCCGGGGCTGAGCCGGGGGGTGTCTGGCCGCAGCCACCGGTTACCGCGCGGTTACCGCCGTGGCAGCGCGGCCGAGTCTGCCTGTGGGTCTGGGAGGTAAGAGCTAGTGGCCACCGAATTATCGTCTCTTCAGCTCGGCTAAATTTTTATTCGATTCTAGTAATTAAGAGCCAATAGTCGCCAAATGATCATCTCTTCAGCTCTGCTAAACTTTTATTTGATTCTAGTAAGTAAGAACCAAGAGCCACTGAATTATCGTCTCTTCAGCTCTGCTAAATTTTTATTTGATTCTAGTAAGTAAGAACCAAGAGCCACTGAATTATCGTCTCCTCAGCTCTGCTAATTTTTATTCAGTTCTAGTAAGTAAGAGCCAATAGTCACCAAGTTATCATCCCTTCAGCTCTGCTAAATCTTTATTCGATTCTGTTAAGAGCCAATAGTGGCCAAATGATCATCTCTTCAGCTCTGCTCTATTTTTATTTGATTCTAAAAAGTAAGACCCAATAATCACCAAATTATCATCTCCGCGGCTGTGCTAAATTTTTATTTGACTCTAGTAAGTAAGAGCCAGTAGTCACCAAAGTATTATCTTTTCAGCTCTGCTGAATTTTTATTTCATTCGAGTAAGAGCCAGTGGTCGCCAAATTATCAGTTCTTCTGCTCTGCTAGATTTTTATTTGCTTCTAGTAAGTAAGAACCAAGAGTCTCTTCAGCTCTGCTAAATTTTTATCCGATTCTAGTAAGTGCCAATAGTCGCCAAAGCATCGTCTCTTCAGCTCTACTGTATTTTTATTTGATTCTAAAAAGTAGGAGCCAACAATCACCAAATTATCTCCTCAGCTGTTCTAAATTTTATTTTATTCTAGTTAAGAGCCACTAGTCACCAAAGTATCATCTTTTCAGCTCTGCTAAATTTTTATTTGATTCTAGGAAGTGACAATCAATAGTCGCTGAATTATCATCTCCTCAGCTGTGCTAAATTTTTATTTGATTCTAGTAAATAAGAGCCAGTAGTCACCAAATTATCATCTCAGCTGTACTAAATTTTTATTTGATTCTAGGAAGAGTCGGTTCCAGACCATTCGTTGGGTGGGGGTAATTTTTCTCTCTGTTTTTTGGATGTTTCGTTGGTTTTTTTGCAGCTGCTGGCACTCCCTGGGGACAATGGACGGCTCGGATATTGGGGCACAGAGGGACAGAGTGGTGACCGAGGAGGAATGGCTGCAAAAATGGGAAATGGGGAACATCGGGTTTCACAAGGAGCAAGGACATCCGTACGTGACTTTACTCCTCTGAGCTGTGTACAGATGTCAGATGAGTGACTTAGTCAAGAAACTCTTAATCGAAAATTGAGCGTTTACAAAAGGAGAATGATTTTATGTAGGCACAGCTTGATACTAAAATAAATATGCCTATTTTTGTGGCCTACATCTGTCAAAAAAGGGCAGAGAAAAAGAAAGGCTTGAAGTGATTTTTGATCTTTTACTCTTGAATCGGGTTTTAAATTGCAAAGCTTGGGTAGTTTGGCTAAAAATCTGAAATTTTCCGATGCAGAAGCTCGGCGCTGCTGCTGCTAAGTTATGAAACTGGGGCCTAAAACACGCTGAGGGCACCGGAGCACTGGGACCTAAGGGAGCAAATGGGATCATACAGCCTTTCAGTCAATGAAACTTGAATTTAGGACCTTTGTAGTGATTTGATTGATATGAAGGTTCAATAATCGTTTTGTTTAAGCTTCGTGGCCATCCTAGAGCTGGGTTGGTTTGTTTGTGTACTTGAAAAGATAAAACAGAAAATGGAACAAACAGAAATGCATCCGTTTCTAACAGAAATGAAATATACTTTTGAAGTACGTGGAAGGTGAATGGATATTTTTTTTTATGTTTTTACTTCTAATGGTATGAAGCAGGTTGAGCTAAGCACCTGGAGTTCGTGTACTACCTGGTGTATGTAGCACTTGGCTTTTAATGTGCGGGCACAGATACTTGTGGTGCTGAGTAAAGCACGTCTGTCTCTTTGCAGGCTCTTCCAGAAGTACCTGGATGTTCTTTTAAATGGCAGGAGTGGACTGAGGATATTTTTCCCACTTTGTGGTAAAGCGGTAGAGATGAAATGGTAAAGCACAGATTATGAGAGCAAAAATCTTATTTGATGTGGGGAGGGAGGGAGGGAGAGGGGGAATTCCCAGCCTTATGTTGGCCAATGGAAATGTGCCGCATCTGGCTGGTAGGAGAGCGCGTCACCGGAGCCTGAAGGCAGGAGGAAGTTTGGTTTCATTTCCTGGATATTTGTACAGTAGCATAAATGGGATGGATAAGGACTAACCTGAAAGTCCTCCTGATTGTTCCAAGTTCAGCCTAGGGAATGCTCAGTCTGTGAGGGACAGTGTGACTGAAGCTGTGCCCTTACCCCTGCTGCTTTTGGCGGGGGGGGGGGGGGGGGGGGCGGGGGGACGGGGACGGTGATGCCAGCTTAAATTGCCTGCAATGAGGTTGGTTGTGCCAGAGCGTGTTTTCAAAGGTCTGCATTGTGTGTCACACTGGGAACTGAAATGATTTGGGTTAAATATAACTTCCTATTTTCTATGTTTATTATTTATTTTCTGGGGGTGGGTTATATTTATTATTAGGGGGTGTGTAGGCCAGTGTTTTCTCTTGATGGGAGGGGACGCAAACCAAAAAACACTGCCTGAGCTGCATCCTCAAGGAGTCAAGTTTGTCCCAGTTACCAGGTTTTATCGTGATAGCTGCTGCCTAGGCTGACTGCAGGCTCTGTGGACTGCTGCAGCACCCCGGCTGTGGCTGCAAGCCTCAGAGGCAGCTGGGCAGGCAGCATGCCCCAGCCACTGCAGTTCAGAGCAAAGCACGTTTCTGTGAGCTGAAATGGATGTCATCTGTGACATCACCTTTGTTTTCATCGAGTGCATGGAAATAAATGAATAATCCATTGGATCTTAAGTCAAGCCTGTAAGTGCGCATCAGCTGTGTGGCGAATGGTGCTAATTTAAGCTCAGATCATAGGGGAGAAGTGTGCAATAAAATGTGAACGCTCCAGAAAGGATTAGACATAGCAGTGCATCCGAAAACCAGGGTTTCCCTAAGGAATAACTGCTGCATGGGAGATAGGTGTTTGGTAATGGCCCAACCTGTGGGCTTTGCATAAATGTGGCACCTCTCTCTGCTGTGTGCAGGCTGGTGGACATGGGACACAGCGTTGTTGGTGTGGAAGTCAGTGAGCAAGCGCTGAAGGAATTTTTTTCAGACTATGGACTGCCTTATTGCGAGCAGCCAGTCCCAGAGATTTCGGGAGCAAAAATGCTGCAGGTACGTTTCCTGCATTGTGGAATGATCTGGTGTGGTTAATCATGCGATTACTGGGCATCACTGAGCAAACAAGTCATTGTGCTTTTATGCCTCTGTCTTACTGGTAGTCATTCACCTCGCCTGAAGAGGTCTGAAAGGAGGTTCCGAGTTGTAATTTTGGACTGAGAAGTCCTTCTTTTGAGTTTATTACTTTGGCCGCCTCTTCTTACGACATTGAAGCACCTGAATGTAAAGTAAACGTATTTTAATATTGGACAGTTGCATGCCTTGATAGATCAGAGCCTCTCCGGAAGGAATCAGGAGAGGTACCTCAGTAAATTAAAACTTAAAAAGTTTCTCACAGTTTTTTCCCTATTACACCAAAGTGTATATTTTAAAATAGTATATGTGCATATTTTAAGCTATGAAGTATAAATGTACACTTATAAATGCATATTTAAAGGTAGTTTGCTGATAAGTATTGTTTCCTTTGCTTTTTGTTGTAGAGTACCTGTGGTAACATTTCTCTCTACTGCTGCAGTATTTATGACTTGTCCAGGTAGGAATACACAGTGTGTTTCACAACTCTCTATGATGAAACATCTATTGATACATGTCATGATACTGTCACATTATTTCATTTGAATCAGCCTTAAAGATTTGGGACAGGTCCTCTCAAGAAAACTCTTACTAACTTGTATAAGAAATGTAAATTTTGTCTGCAACAAAAATTGACTCTTGTTGACCACTAGATGAAGGTGCCAACTAATGTAAATGGGCTTCTTGTTCTAAGCCGCCCTGTGAAAGTTACAGAAAAATGTGTTTGTTTTTACAGTAAAAACAAATTGCCTTTAACATTACTGATGGATTCTACAAAGCAAAACCCTAGCACAATCACTTACTCAGAGCAGCCTGGTAAAAGTGAAGAGAATATACCCAGAGGTGTCATCTTAGTCAGCTTTTCCTTTAACTGAGTTCTAAATGTATTTTTCCCCCAACCGTTGATTAACGTACGCATAGATAAGCTGTACCCACTGATTATATGTATCTATTGCTTTACTTAACGTACTTTGTGACTGCATAATATATTGTCAAACACTGACTCTGCAAGTGTCTTGACAAAAGTGGCTTGGCTTACGAATGTCTTGTGAAGGCTTTTTAGTGAAAAAAATTCCTTATTTTGTAGTTAAGACTTAAGAGAAAATGCAAAATACTTTATTAATAGTCTGCACTACTGACTCCTGGAAAGTGTTTCAACCCATTTTGCTCTGTGGCCTCAAGTGTCACTTCTCAGATTTTGTGGTGGCTCTGCACTGACCTTCCGCCCAAGTGCAGCCAGTGGAGGAATTTTGAAAATTACAAAGTTGTTCAGAGACTACAGGAGGACTTAGTCTTCTGTGCTAGGGGCTGGAGAGAGTCCTCTGCCTTGGACAGTAAGGCACCCGGCATCTTTATTTGCGCTCAGTAGTTTCCTAGTGGTGTTAGCAACAGGCATATTTAAATCTGTCCTAAAACGTCCTCGGACCTAGACTGGTACTAGGGTGGCTGGAGACTGGAGGGCATCCAAGAAGGTGGTGTTGTTTCTGGGTTTGTAATGTATCTTGTAGGAAACTGAAGGTGCCCAGAGTCCTGCTCTGTAGTTCCCTCCTCTTACTCAGATAAGATTTTGCCTAGATTATAAGGTTTCGGTGAAGTTTTCTGTTTCTTTGCTTTTCTTACATATGACTATCAGGAGCAAGGATACAAGGATTTGTTCCATGGCTGTTCAGTAAGAAGAAGGAAGTCAAGTGTTAATGTTTATTTGGACGGGCTTTTTAGAGAGATTACATACATGGGCATAATAGGTAGTTTAGGATACCAGAACATGTTGTTTATGGTATCATCTCCTCCCCCCTGCCCCCATCTGCATAAACTGGGGAAAAAAAAATATCTGTTACTACGATCAAAAGTCTTTTAGACAATAGAGCATTGCTAAGACTTCTGCTGGTGCAGCTGACTCCAGTTGATTTGAATAGTGTGTATATAATTATTGCTGCGAAGTGAGTGCCTTGGAACAGGTGGACTGGATATGAATGTGACTTTGTAGGTACTGCCTGGCTTCTTCCCCACCTTGCCCCTGAAGTGTAGCTACAGCTGTGTAGATCCCTATAAATCCTTACTGTGAGCTGACAAGTTGCCCAGGGATTGCTTAAGCTTCTTATCAGCAATTTTGAAAAATTCAGTTCTAAGTTTTGTACCAAGTGGCATGGTAAAACCTGTAACTTCCATCATAACATGGTGGAATAATGTTAAGAAATAAACCAAAAATAGGTAATTAATTACCCGTTTGGTGCGTATGACCGGGTCCAGTACATGGTTTGTCATCCACAAAATAAACTGGCAACTACACGTTCTGGATGGATGGTTCTGTACTGGGTGCAGAAACGGTGAGAGTATGAACTGCATTCCCTGAAGCAGTCAGCAGATACCTGTGACTAGAAAAATGCACACACTCTTCTAGTTTCTATGTAGAGATGATTTGATTAATTACCCAGTAATTAAACTTACTTCTCTCTTGCCGAGGCTGGCCTGCTAACCAATCCTTTTGATCTCCATTAGCCCAGCATTCATTAGAGGAGAACTCTGATGTGCTCCTGACCTTTGTCAGAACGAGACATTTCAAAGACTCTTGCTAGTTAAAGAGTAACAGGAATTACTGCTCTTTGTGGGAACTCTGGGACATATGTAAAATGGTTATATTACACAACCATTGTACCTCCTAATACAATTATGGCTGCAAGACTTTAAAAAAAATAAATTAAAAATTGCATTAAGTGGAACTATTTAACATATACAGAGATAGAAATTCACAACTTTTGCTGCTTAAATCCAGTGGGACTGCTGCAGATATGTGAATTTCTGCTTTAAGTGTTAATTTTTATTAGTTCTAGTGTTATCTAGACTGTGATCTCTTGTGCCACATAGCATATAAACACATAGCAGGAGATGATGTAGGGCTAAAAGATTGGGCAGTGATACAGTGAAAGGTGCATGCAAGAGGAGCACTTCCTAACACCTTAGCTACATCCTGACTCCATGTCAGGATGAAAGAGAGCTGTTGTACCTTTTTTGACCTTTTCCTCAAGGCTTGGTTCTCCTCAGAAGGAAATTGGAGGTACAGATGGGCAGGGAGCACCCAGATGCTCATGAGGTCCCGAGATCTGGGCAACCGGGAGACCCTGCAGGACTGGGGGAAGGCCACAGCATGAAGCTGCCTGCAGCCTGTGATGTCTGTAGGCCCTGATGAAATCAGTGGGGAGTAAAATACAAGAAATGCCTGTATGGAGCCGCTGCCACCTTTCCAGTTAGACCAGATCAAAGCTGGGGAAAAAAAAAAAGTGCAGAAAACTTCAGGGGCTTGCCTAAGGCTGTGCAGCAGACTCAGCTATACACAGAGAATAGCCTTCAAGCCTCAGAAGGTCAAGTTTGTCACCTGCCTCGCTAGACTTTTTGTCCCCCTCATGCCCATTGCATGTTTAACTGTCTCTTTAAAAATCTCCTTTCATTTAAGAGGCTGGTTATTTAAATTAGATGCTTAGTCTTGGCAAACTATAAAAGTCAGGACTTGAAAGTGTTATCGTGTCTCATCACAGTAGAGTGGGAAATCCAGGATCAGCTTCTAGGCTAGATGCCAGAGACTTAGCAATGCCATTTCATTGAAGTGAGCAGGGAAAAGTTTGTCGTGGTTTAACCCCAGCTGGCAACTAAGCACCACAGAGCCCCTTGCCCACTCCCCACCCCAGTGGGATGTCAGGGACAATAAGAAGGGTAAAAGTGAGAAAAGAAACTTGTGGGCTGAGATAAAAACAGTTCAATAATTAAAAAGAAATAAAAAAAAAAATTAAGGACACCCCCCCCCAGCCAACAACCAAAGAGACAGGAAAATTAAGCCCAAGAAAGACAAGTGATGCAGATGAACACAATTGCCCACCACCAACTGACCGATGCCCAGCCAGTCCCCAAGCAGTGGCTCCCCTCCCAACCTTCCGCCCAGTTTTATTGCTGAGCATGATGTCATATGGTCTAGAATATTCCTTTGGTTACTTGGGGTCAGCCGTCCCAACTGTGTTCCCTCCCAGCTTCTTGTGTCCCCCCAGCCTGCTCACTGGTGGGGTGGGGTGAGGAGCAGGAAAGGCCTTGGCTCTGTGTAAGCCCTGCTCAGCAGTAACTACAACACCCCTGTGTTATCAACACTGTTTTCAGCACAAACCCAGAATGTAGCCCCATACAAGCTACTGGGAGGAAATGTAACTCCACCCCAGCCAAAACCAGCACAGCAGTGAAGAAAGAGGTGGTGCAATAGGACTCTGACACCCTCCCGTCAGGCAGAAAGGTGTTGCACAATTCCATACTACATTTTTCCTCACTAAGTAAACTTATTTCAGACAATCTTTAAAATTACACCATTTAAATTATGACTACCTTGTGCTCTAAGCTTCTATTTTGATAATTACCAGAAACAACACTCTTTCTTTCCCCCCAAACGTCCTCATCTTTGGCAACACCCTGGCTGCTCTTACTACCCATCAATAAAGGCACATCCCAATGGCCTTGGCCGTTTGCAGGTTCTAGGTGGTCACTGAAGCCAGCTGCCAGCATATACAGGAGGAAAAATAATGTCTGTGGTGGTGTTAGACTGCAGCAAGCAGCAAAGTAACTTAGCTTTCCCCACATTAAACAAATTGCAAGCTGAAGCTAACTGCCCTGGGCACGTAGCTGCGAATTGAGGCGTCTAGAAGTACTGGGTGTGCTGAGTTCAGCAATAGTGAAGCAACGAGGCACCTTCCTTAACCTACATTTGAAATTGTGCGTGGGTTTAGAAGGTGGTCAAGAGCTATGGACGTGCTGAGTGCGTGTTAGTGCTGCTTCAGGGGCTGCAGCAGGCTATGATCGCCAAAACCACAGGCTTGTAGCCCAAATGCTTTTAAGCGACTTTCCTTCCTCCCTGTCTTCTCTCAGCACCCCCTAATGATGGGGAAATGCTGAGCAATTCCAGCACCTCTTTGCTGTTGCAGCAGGGCCATGTACCAGGGGGGTTTCTTGGGTTCCAGGTTGTATTGGTTTAGATCATGCAAATGCCAGACAGGAGCAAAAAGGTGGTGGGGAACTTGCACAGCTGGCTGGAGAATCCTTGTGACTTCACAGAAGTATCTGAATGAAAATTAAGGTGCCTTTTGGTATTTTTAAGCTTTTTTCTCCTCTCCCTGTAGCTCAGTACTTGGCAAGTTTGATGGGGTTTGGGATAGAGGAGCTTTAGTAGCTGTGAATCCATGCGACAGACAACGGTTAGTAAATTTGCTTTGTTATTATCTTCTTAATGTATGCAGTGACATGTTTTTCCTCCTGCCATTTGTCAGTGAGTCCTCTTTCATTCAAAGAACTGACCTACACAAGTTCTTCTCTACCACAAGCATCAGCTGCAGTCACAGAATGCTCTGCTCTAGATTTGTGAACTTCTTTCAGGAAGCCACCCTGCCTCATGGTGGGAAAATATGTGGTTTGTTCCAACCCAGCAGAAGCAGAGCTGCAAGCCTCATCTGAATTTTTTATTTCCTTTTGACTCCACCTGCTTCTCCTCTCTTTGTTCTCTTTCCCCTCACTTCCCTTTATTCCATTTTTTCATTTTTGCCTATAGCCAAGCCACATGTAGTTTGACCCTACCCCCAGGATTTTTGAATTCGATACATAATCTTGAATTCACAATAATTTAAAAAGGTCAGTCCTGTGTCGTGGACTGTATTCTAGACTGTGGCAGATGAATACTGTTTTGTCTGTTAGTTTTGAGATGAATATGCAAAAAGAGATAAATGCTTGTTTATGAGGAGTAAACAATAACCTTTGTTTTATGTGTAGCATGAATTTCATGCTCATGAAATTCCAAGCTTTGCTTTGTTTCTGTGCAGTTCAGTTCAAGTTGCCTCTGCATAGAAATCTGCATAGAAATACACGTTACCTCTTTTGTTGAGTATTTTGAATGCTACGCTTGAATGTTTGTACAGTTCCAAAATAATAACTTTCTTTTAGCTATGTCAGTTTGATGATCAGCCTAATGGAGAAAAATTCATCTTACCTCCTTGTTACGGTTTCATACGATCCAAACAAACACAAAGGTGAGAACTTCACACTGTTCATGTTTTGATTTTGCATGCTTTAATACAAATTGTATATAGATGTGGCAGATATATTGGTATCTTCCCCAGGTTTTTTGTCAGCAGAGCTTTGTTAGCTGATCACACCAATACAACTGTGTGTTACAAATTTTAGATGTTGACAAAGCTTGAGACTAACTTTGCATTCTCGCTAGCATTTGGGCGTGCTAAGGGTAAGCGGAGGATGGACATGGTATATTAAGAATGAAATGAAACCAAAAGTGTGGCTGTGGCAATGAAGCTGGAAGAGCGAATGCTTAGACTAACATCCTGTCTGGCCTGGGGAGCTTGAAGAGAACACTGGCTCTGCTCTGTTTACCCAGGATTTGCAACCCAGCGTGTTGCCCATCTTGTGCCTCTCCCAGCCGCTGCCACGGTCTGCATATGCTTGGAAGAAGGGAAATTCTGTGAAATCATAAAGTATTTTTTCCTTTTATAACTGTTATTACATACTGAGGTCTGAGGTCTTTTAAAAAAATTTTTTGTGTGTGTGTGTTAATTACTAACTCCCAAAAGAAAGAGATTTCTTGCTGCTTTTGGGCTCTTTAGCATATTTGTCCCTGAAAAAATAGGTCTTGTTGTCATAAGCAGCAATAGTTTAAGTCATTGCTCTCCCTTTCACATTATTCAGCTTTTAGCTTTAATTATGCCATGTGGTATAATGAGACTGTAGGCCAGATTCACACAGCACACTGAAAGCGGTTGTATCCACAGCATGTCCATGACTTCAGACAATGTGGCTACCCTGGCTGCAGCCTGGAGATGCTGCTGTGGCAACACGTGAAGCTGTCTGGTGGTCCATCAAAGTGCCACCAGTTCTTGGACATGGCGTTTTCTGGTTCTTGCAGGTGGTGCTGCACCCTGGGGCCCGATTGCAGGCCAGGTGCTGTGAGTGATGGCGCTGGCTCTCCTGCTGCAGCGTAAATGTTTGTCCCCTTTCCGTGTCTTCTCTTTGATTAGCTTCATCCATTTTCTTTCAGGTCCACCATTTTATGTTCCTGAATCTGAAATTAAAAGCTTGTTTGGTAAGTAATAGTTCAGCTAACCCTTAGGAATTTTTTCCAAAATACATAAACGTGTTTATGTGCTTCTGCCTCACCATGTGACAAGTGATAGTTGTTTGCTTTTTATCTAAGGGGTGGAGTCATGGAAATATTACAGGGAAAATAAATATCATTTAGCCACAGGGATCTTGCTGTCCAGGAAGATTCTCAGCTCTTCAGAAGATATGACTAAAACCCAAGGGGCAGACAGTGTCTCTCCTCCTCTTGGCATCTTTTCATTCTCCCAGGATTCATACTGCATTCACGGATCTTGTGGCCGCAATCTTAGTCCTGTTTGACCATTTTGTGTCTCTGCACCTCATCACCAGCTACCCTGGCTTTAATATAAGGCCTTTGCATACCAGTGCTACAGTTGTTTCTGCTGTAGTTTTGTAGCCAAAGAAAAGTAACATGCCATGCAGAGAAAATGCTAAACGTATAATTCAAATCCATCAAAACAATGAAATTTGGAATTATGGTGGGAATTTAATTTTAAAAGTTCCTCCTGATATGCTTTGATATTGCACCTCTTTGAAATTCACAGCTTTCTGAGACCCCTGCAGTGCCTGTATACAGCGAGTCATTGGCATGAGCAGGAGCATCCCAAGGTGAAAGACACATAGTTTTCCCCTGTGCATTTGTGTCACTGCGTTAGGGATTGTGAAGAAATATGTGGATGTGGATAAGATTTTATTACTTTTTTTGCCCTTGACAGTTTGCATTTTTCAGTGACTGATCATTCAGTAATTTGTTACTCTTTCCTCCTTTTCAGGCAACCACTGTGAAATTAAGTGTCTTGAAAAAGTCGATGATCTCTCGGACAGACACAGACAATGGGGACTAGATTATTTTCTGGAGGTGCTGTATGTATTGAAGTTTGTAGCCTGATTAAAATTAATTGAAATAACTTGCCTCCCATCTCGCTTTTATTTTTATCTCATCTTTCAAATTGAGGCATATTTGGGGGCACTCTTAAAGCAGGCTTCAGTGTAGGGAAAAATGCCTCTGGAACATTTTTGTCCATTTTGCTTACCAAGTCAGTTCTCCTATCTAATGGCCTTCACCGTCTTGAGATGCACATTGCTTTTCTGAAACACCATGCAGAAAGAAGCGTTTTTAAGGTCTTATCTTTTTCTTCCATATCAATTCAAATCATCAGGGCTTGGAAAAAGAAAGGTGCCCGTTCCTTTTCAGCCGATGTCAGTCGATGCTGTCTGCCAGGCGCTCCGCAGGTTGGCCCCATCGGGTGGCAGCCCTGGAGCAATGGCAGCTGCTGTTCAGAGTGTTTCCTGCGACACGGGCCTTGCGCCAGGCTGGGCAGCTGGGCGAGGGAGGTGGGAAGCTGGTGCAAGTCACTTCTCTCCGTCCCCATTAGTTGTGAGTACAAGTCAAGTGACAAGCTGGCAGCAAGCGGGCAGGAACACTCCGCAGCAGCTGCCTGGGGGGAACTACCATCGAGCAGGAAGGAAGCGAACCAGATGACAATACAGGAGGGAGCATGGGGAGAAAATGTCCCTGTGGTTGCTTGTGAGTGTGCTGCTCCCTCCCTCAAGAGCATAGCCATGAGCAGGCAAACCAGCACTGGGCTTGTAGGGCGAGAGGGTTCAGGGGAAGCCTGCGGAGCTGCTGTGTGTTCATCCGGACACAAACGTTTCTTTGTGGGTTTTAGAATCATTTAGGTTGGAAAGGACCTTTCAGCTCATCAAGTCCAACTGTTAACCCAGCACTGCCAAGGCCACCACTAAACCACATCCCTAAGCATCACATCTGTGTGTTTTTCGAACGCTTCCAGGGATGGTGACTCCATCACCTCCCCGGGCAGCCTGTTCCAGTGCTTGACCACCCTTTCAGGGAAGAAATTTTTCCTAATATTGCTCTTGTATGGATACTACTGCAATTTTTAAAAATTAGAAAATTATGAGCTCTCAAAACCCTCTCTTGCCCTGACCTTTTCTTGGCAGCTTTTAAAAAACGCTGGGAAGGCACAATTGCCATATAGTGTATCGTAACTCACCAAGACCAGAAGGTAAGTAAAAGCCGTGGGGCTTTTCAGAGTGTTGCAGCCCTTGAGTTGCAGGTGGGTCTGATGATTTTAGCACAGCAGGTCCCATGCTACACCCTGTTGCAAGTCTCAATATTGCTTGTAGCGACTGGTGCTTCAAGATCAGTTGACGGAAGGTTGTAGCTAGCGGGCCGGTGCAAGCTTCTGTTTGTGTATATTTTCACTCCTGGCCGGGACTGCAGCTATGAGGTTCGAGCACCTCCACCCTCTGTGTGCATACCGTACAGTTACTCTGAGGATACTCTGCAGATACACGCAGCCTGACGAGCACCTGCTATCCATGCACTTTACAAGGTGTGCTATGTCCCTTTGAGAAAAGCGGCCGCTAGTGATCGGCGGAAACACGTTCACTGCCTTTCTTAAAGCTTCCCAGGACATCAAGAGGCATCTTGGGGAAGTGCGAGCGGCTCCGTACCGCGCTGCGGGCTGACATCGCCGTGGACCGGCGCGGCAGCGGCCGAGGCCTGGCGGGACCCGGGGCGGCCTCAGCGGGGCGGGCGGGGCGGCCTCCAGCTGCCGCAGCACCGCAGCTCGCCCGCAGGGGGCGCCCGGCCGCCCCCGCCGCCGCCCGCCTTCCCTCGGCGGCCGCCGGCCTCCCGCAGCCCGGCCGCGGCGGGGATGGCGGCGGAGGACGAGGCGGAGCTGAGCCTGCTGGAGTGCCGGGTGTGCTTCGAGCGGTACGGCCCCGGCGGGCGGCGGCGGCCGCGGAACCTGCCCTGCGGGCACGTCCTCTGCCGGGACTGCGTCGAGGCCCTGAGCGGCCCCGAGCGGCGGCGGCTGGAGTGCCCGTTCTGCCGGCGGGCCTGCGGCCCCGCCGAGACCAGCGACTGCCTGCCGCTGCTGCAGCTGCTGGAGCTGCTCGGCCCCGCCGCCCGCGGCCCCTCGGCCCTGGGCTGCGGCCCCTCGGCCCCGGGCGGCGGCGGCAGGGCCGGGCCGGCCCCCGCGGGGCTCGGGCTGCGGCTGGCGCTGGGGGGCTGGGGGTCACTGGTGAACCCCACCGGTGTGGCGGCCTGCCGGCGGTCGGGGCGCCTGGCAGTGGCACACGACGGCAAGAAGAGGATCCACGTCTTTGGGCCGAGCGGATCCTGCCTGCAGCGGTTCGGGGAGCGGGGGGACGCGGGCAACGATATCAAGTACCCACTTGACGTGACCATCACGTCGGATGGGCATGTGGTGGTCACCGATGGCGGGGACTGCTCTGTGAAGGCCTTTGATTTTGAGGGAAGGGGGGTTCTGGCTGTCCGGGAAGGTTTCTGTTTACCCTGGGGCTTGGATGCCACCCCTGAGAGTGAAATAATCCTGACGGACTCGGAGGCAGGTGCGCTGTACCGCTTGACAGCCGACTTCAAGACGGGGAAATTAAAGAAGTGCCATATGATCCGGTCTCAGCTCATCAGCCCAAGAGGGGTCGCGGTCTCCCAGACCTCGGGTGCTATCGTGGTCATAGAGCACCTGAAAGCTCAAGGACCGAACAGCAGCAGCACCCGAGTGAAGATATTCAGTGCGGAGATGGATCTCATCAGTCAGATGGACAGCTTTGGTCTGAACCTCGTTTTCCCCTCCAAAATATATACTACAGCTGTGGCCTTTGATAAAGAGGGTCGTGTTATAGTAACCGATATCTGTAGCCAAGCGGTAATATGCTTAGGGAAACCTGAGGAGTTTCCCACCTTTAACCCTTTAATTAGCCATGGGCTTTCTTATCCTGTAGGACTGGCTTACATGGCAAACAATTCCCTCGTCGTTTTAGACAGCGGTGATCATTCAATAAAAATATATAGCTCCATCTGATTGGGCTTAGATGCTTACTGCTACAAGTTCAAGCTGCTTTTGGCCATAAAGGACGCAAAGTTCTGGTGTTAGTTGGCATGTAGGGAGGAGGCGTTGTCCGGGCTTTACTTTAGGTGGTACTGCCCTCTGACCAGCGCGCTGTGCTTCCTGCAAAGCTTGCATCGAATCTCTTGCCTGTCTGCAGGAGAAGACTTGGCCGTTGCAGGCTGTAGTCAGCAATGAATCAAACAAATAATTTGGCATTTTAAAACTGTTCCATACCTTGACAACTAAACATTTTTGGTACGTTTTGACAAAGACATCTGGAATGGAGTAATCAGAGACCGCCACCTGGGACAGGAAGGGTTGCATCATTTTTTCACTTTCCCAGCACGTAGTTTTCATTATTCCTCGTTAAGCATAGATACAGTCATGAGGGTGACAGTTTCTGTTTCCACAATTTCTGCAAGAAAAAAGAGACTGGCTTAACAAAATGATTGGAGAAATGGAAGCTTCAGTTCAAGGTTGCCTGCATCTGGCTAAGATCATTGCAATGGAGGAGCTACCACTGCTGAGTGAGTTACGTGAACTGGTGCTCAAAGCCTATTTTTCCCGTACTGGTGAAATGTGCTTCTGGAAGCACTCTTCTCTGTACTAGTTTATTCCCACCTTTATTAGAGTTGTACTGGAGCACTTGGATCTTCCTGCATAATGCACGAGTCTGTGTCTACCTGGGGATAATTTGGTGTGTGGTTACCAGCATGGGCAGCTTTCCCTAAAAGCCCCTTCAAGTATTTGTGTTTATATCACAAGTACTTAACGCCAATATAAAATTGAGTTGGCTGTGCTGCTAACACAGCTATGCCTATCCAGTACTGCCTCTGTCTTGTCATTAATATGGTACTTTTGTGCCCCAAACTCCAAGATTCAACTGAAAATTGAAATGTTGGTGAGAAGTAATAGGGAAAGGGGGATGTAAGCCTCATTTTTTTTCCTATAGCTTCCAAATGAGCTTTTGTTGATTGTGAATACACAGCACATTTAGATCAGTTATATTTTTTGCAGACAGTTTCACTGTGGACATGACTTCTCTTGCCTTATTACACAATGGAAATTAAGGTATCTCTACCATGTGTGTGTGTATGAATTATTTTGAGAAGGATTTAACACCCCCACTAGAAGTCACTGCGGCATTTTTAGGCATTTACCTGCTGCTAAAACGATTGCTTAAGTGATTCAGCATTAAAAGGAATTTAGATGTAAATGCTGTCTGAGGTAGTGACAAGTAGATTAAAATGGCATAAAACCTTTGGGGTCATTTCTTTTGTTTGGTCACTGAAATCATTACTACTAACTCACATAATTTGAAATTCACAGGTGATCTTTCTATCAGTAAACTTTCAATCTGGCTTTTGGTCTGACTTCAGGGCATTTAATAACTGCATGTATTGCTGCGCCGGTGATTTACCAAATGCTTACTTTAAACTGGCCCAGTTTAGCCCTCTAATTCAGAAAATGTATTAATCTGTCTTATGTTAACATGTATATAAAAAAACAAATTATCAAATGTGGCTGTTTGTAAAGGTTAATTGAACAGTGACCTGCCAATAAAGTGTGATTTGCTTATTCCTATGTTGAATGATTTAGTGAACACTACTCATACCTTATTATCATAGGTTTCTCTGTTACAATCCGATTTCTCTGTTGCAGTTGCCCTGTAGGTGGTTTCTTTTTTTATTTGGAAATACCCCACTAAAGTTCTTGTAAGGTCATTTGTTGCTATTGAAAATAGACAGATCTGCACATTTGGTCTTTTTGAGCTTTCTCTACTGCCAGGCCACACAGTAAGTGCCTTTGGTCAGGCCAGAATTACTCCTTGTGTTGTACACCGCTCCTTACAGTAGGAGGTGTACAGCCCTGAGCAGGAGCCCTCTTGAACAGGCAGGAAGGAAATTTACTCAGAGAAGCAGCCCCCTGGATTATATATTCCTTTCTAGGTGCCAAGGAGATGTCTGTCTTTGAGGGATATAAAAACAGTTAGATAACACTTCCTTTGGGGAACTGCTGTGTTTCAAAATGCATGCAATACCATCGATGCTATATTCATGCATAATTAATAGTATATCGCAATAGCACTTCCTCTGAACCATAGGCTGTGAGCTTTCATCCTCTCAAACCTTTATGTGCACTAGGATCTTGGTTTTGCTGCTGAGCTCGTGGATGGGCAAATTTCCTAGCACCTGGGAAGGCAGGCAACCTTCCAGCAGCTGAAACGCTGATTTTTAAATATTTCACTCATGCTGTTTTAAAATCTACAGAAACTCCCATTGTTGTCCATTCTGCCTCTATCTCCTTTGGTATATGACTAGAAATCACTTGATGTTTGGGCATCTAAGCAAAATAAACTTTGTGCCTTTATTCCACCTAGTTTGCTGTATGCCATCCCCTGCCTGTAGTCTCTGCTTTACCTACCTACTGAAAGCAAATACAGACTTTTTCTGTGATTGATGCAGCTGGTTTACTATAAAGATTGATGCTTAGTGTTGTACAACACTGCATCAAAGAAACAATTACATTCTGTCTTAATTTTTTTGATGCAGGTGCCTAAATTGAGAAGCCATAAAGAACTGTATAAAACCATGTATTAAAAATTCTGAGTTCTTCAGTGTACAAGGGAAAATGCAGCAAACCTGAAATCTTTCATCACACAAGAGAATTTAAGAGGTAATGAGAGGCAGAGATCCACCAATATGACAGAGATCCACCAATATGCTGATAAGCTAAAAAGACTTTGACATTTTTACTTATTCTTGGCTCTTCCTTTATGCATATATGCACATTTCCTCTATAGCTGCTGTACATACCCATTGCCTTCAGGCTGATACCTTAATGCCGTCTGCTTTTCAAGGGCCAAGGGGATGTGTACTGCTCCTATCCATCTGCAAATCTGTTGGAATTTAGTCACAGATTTCCACAGAACAAAAACTTCTGTTCTGAGAGAGGGATGGCAAAGGATGTGGTGCCCATACTTGAACAGATGTCATTAGGTAGGTGATGCTTTCGGGGGTCTGACTGGGTGTGTTCAAAACGGGAATAGCTAGATGTGTGCTTACTTTTTGGAAAAGAACTGTGGCCATTTAATCTAGAAAGTAATGTGGGACTGTGGCTAGTTTCTTCAGTGATACTGACTGTTGCGTTTATTTAAAAAAAAACAATAAAAAAAAGGAACCTAGCTAAACTTCTACACCTCATGCTTTAACAATCTGGATTAAACACAGAGAAATATAATGGACAGTATTCTCCTAATGCCAGCTCTTCAGCCCCTGCTATAGATTGGTACGTCTGTTACACACACACTGCAATTCCTATGTGGTGTATTTTTAAGCACTGATGTCAGGTTGCTATCGTTGCATATAAATATACCAGGGTCTGTTGACAGAGTTTAGGAGTAAAGGAGGCAAGAGGAGTTTCAGAAATGTGTATTGAAATTGTGTTCTGTAACATACATATTTTTCTGTTTTGCTTGTGAAGAAAATAATTTTAGATTAAGACTATACTCAATTTTCAGATCGATGAATAAAAAGAAGAAAGAAATACAGGAAACAAAAAAAAGGTAAAATATACTTAATTTTGGCCGTTGTCTGTTTTGACCATCTGTCTGTTCCCTCCAGCCACTTCGCTGCGCTCATCAGTTGGATGTTTATATTTTCACAAAGCATGGAGTAACACCACTGTAGCATTTTTTTATTTCAGGTGTAAGGATATCTCCTGTAATGGCCAGCCCCCAAACCAGTAAGAGTTTAATAGAGCAGGGTCCATCAAAATTACGGCCTCGGATACAGGAGATCTTTCCTTTCTGGAAGGGTTGACAGGGGTAAAGCAGCAGCTTTCTCCCCTGGGACCATGGGTTATAGTGCTGTTGCACCCTACACTAGAGGAATTTGCCTGCCTTTCTTTCTCTTCAGTCTCCGGGGTGTTTTTCTGACTCTTCTCAGAGGCCCATCCTTACAGTTTGCAAGTCACCTACGAGTCACAGGTTGCCTCCACAGGAGTATAATAAAACCAAAGCAAAAATGCACAGATTTTGCAAATGGGTTCTGAAACCTCACACTTCCTTCAGACATCTCAGGAGAAGTGACAGATCAGACAGCAGCAAGAGCCTGAGGCCTAGTCCCTGTGTAGACAGTTTAAATTTACCGATAATAGGATTTTCTCCCCTCGTTACCTTCAGTCCCCCTCTAAGTACACCAGAAGCCTCTGTATAGAATCCACTGTCCTACTCTGTAAAAGTCTGGTGGGAAATGACTCGTAAGAGGTGGCTTTTTCTGACTTTCTTGTCAGGTCTATCATGCATTTCTCGATCAGCCCTGTCCAGCCCCAGCAATTGCTGTTTGAGTTGCCATCTCACCTGATGCAGCAGGCTCTCTTGGTTTGGCTAACTGTGTCCAAAAGTGCTTCCATCTGAACGGAGGATCTTCCAGGTGGAAAGTATAAGCCCCCAGCAACAGGGGGGCTTTCTCCCAACCTTGCCTACTTGTTTTAAGTTGATGTGAAAGCTGCAGAGCCAGCATGAAGGCACAGACTTGGCTCCAGAAACAGAGTAGAGCTTACCTTCTGAAATAGGTACGTACAGAGTTTGAAATTGCCGAAAGAATTCAAAATTTGTCATGTCATATATGCAGTCACTGACCGTAAAGAGGAACGGGCCAGGCAGACCTGAAATAAGGTATCGGTCTGTCTTGCCATGCAATACCCAGCCATCACCGGGCAGAAGGTTGGCTCAGCCCCACTGGAGACGAGCTGAGAATGTATACTGTCTGCGTGATTCCTCTTCGGTAAACACTTCATGCTACTGAATGCAATGGGGAATTATTACCTGCATATAAAAATTCCAAATGTACAAAACATGTAAACCTTTAAGTACATTAAACCAAAGACCTACTCAGCATTTTCCCCTTTGCCATGCACTGCAGTCTGGGGGGCAAGAATATTCACCAGTTCTGTGTTTCTCCATTGAAGTGGGCATTGACCATGCCTCCATTTCACATTACATTTTCAACGTCATTATGTCAACCAAATGTGCTAATAATAACATGTTTATATTTGATACTGTTACATAAACATATATGCTTTCTCTAGAGTGCTTCCTTTAGTATAACCTGTCTGATTCTCCTGGATGGTTTCAAAGCTATCTCATACTGGGGAGGTTTGCAGTGAGCAGATCATGTGTTGCACTTACGCCTCTTTCTCGCCACTGCTTTCCAAGAGATTTACAGATAATTTTGAATTGGTGCTCCAACCTCTCTTTGAGGCAAATGCATTATAAATGTCCTGGCCCTGCAGCTGCAGACAGGAGAGCTGAGAATCAAGGGGAGCCTTTGGCAGACTTAAGACTACAACTCAGACTTCCCATTACAAGTCTGGTGCCTTAATAAAGCAGGGAGAGTCTGTGTTTAATTATCCTCTTGTCTGGGAGTTGCCCTCCTGATTTTGGAAGAAGTTTTGACTTTTTACTGTTGATCTTCTTGTTACTAATTCTTTTGGTGTTTCCTACAAATCATGGGAATTAATAATTTTCTAGACCACAGTGTATTCCTAGGCAATTGCTCCAGTGTACTCCATGAAGGTGTGTGGTTTCAGAGTTTTGAAACGCTCTGTAAGGAGGTGTACTACTGCTGCGAAGCCCCACAGCAGGGATCAAGGTACTCATTTCATGTTGAGGGTAGAAAGAAGGAGAAGAGATCACTCTGAAAAGGAGAAAAAAGTAATGAAAGGTGTCTGTGGCTTAAGCAGAGGGTGAACTTCATGAAATCAGAGCACAGAGCACACCCATCGTTCCAGTAAAGGGAATGCATTCTTAAGAGGTGAAGCATTTCAGCTTGGAAAATGAACAAGATGATAAGGGCTGCTGCCTCTTGATTAGTATTGACCTCTGGCAGGGGGATAACCTACATTTGAATAGATTTGCCAGCCACAGTTGGGGACTTTTCAGATGCTAATCCTTAGAAGAGCTATTTATTACTTTCAGCTCTGTATTTGCAGCAAAAATCTGTGGGAAATGAAGATCTGGAGCAAACTAAGCACTTCAAAGAAGTATGCTCCCTATACTTGAATGAATACATATATAGCATTTTTCTAAAGATCTCTTTTAATGTAGGCAAATTTTGTTCTTTTTTCACAGGTAAGCACTATATGAGCAGTGAGCTCAGGTGAGAACAAATCCTGCTTTCATGGACTATGTTGTTTTTTAAGCCAGGAAACTATTGCTAGTCAGAAGATTCTGTAAACCATTTTAAATACTCTAAATATGGTTATGTACTTTGTAATTAATAAAGAGTAGGTAATTTTAAGCAGGATATAGGATTACAGAGATAGAATTATAGCTGGGAAAATGAAATAATTTATTTTGAGAAAACTGTGAAGATAAAAAGAAAAAAAAATGTCCCTTATCAAAGCTTGGTTTTAGAACTTCTAATACAAAGAAGATGATCTTGAAAGAACTATCACATCTACATAATCACAGAAGGAGGTAACTCATTTACTGATTTTTATTCCAAATATGAAAGATAAAACCCATATGGAAGTATTAATGCTCATGCTTGCATGATTTCCTGAATAATATGGATTGTGGAATTCAACCAGTATTAACCAGTATGTCTTTTACTATCACAGACTAGGGAGCTAACATGAGAAGAAATATAGTGTCATTAAAGATATGCTTTATAAGAAACCTATCAAAAAAAGTCAGACAGATTAAGTATTAAAAATGTATAATCATCTTCATCTGAAAAGCATGTGCCTGGCTCCCTCATTTGTCATTGTCCTTAATTAGGTAGGAAATAGGGCTCTTCGGTGAGTTCTGCACCAACGTCCACTCAACTTACAGTGTGATATTATGGAGCCAGAAGTATTTCAAATACATGTCTTAGTCCTTTTCTATCCTTATTATTCCTTGAAGTGACTTGTTTGAGTTGCGGCATGCTCTGTCATGAATAGTTTATCTGTGCAGTCATGAGTACTGTAGATGGAATTGGCCATATAAATAAACGCCACAGGACTGGGCTTGAAGTCAGGGAGATTCAGGCTAGTGCAGAGGTTTGCCCTGGAGAAGTCTTTGCAGCAGACTTTATGGTGACAATTTCTGGGAATGCTGCTTTCTTTCTTTTACATGCTGAAAGCCCTGTGCATGTTTGGAATATATTATAGCTAATTATGATTTGCAACATCAGAAATCTTTTGTGAAACAAATGTAATGTAATGGTTTAGCTTTTCTTATTTATTCTTTCATAACATACTGAACCTTTGCCTGGTTCCTAAAGGTCCATCAGACTAAGTGGAGCAGTACCACAGTTCCCTTTTGGGATGTGCTGTTGCTCAGTAACCAGCAATCTGGGGCAAGACTCACTCTGGACTGGCGTCACCAGTGGAGACCTTATACCCGACCTGCTCTTGCAGATACTGAAGAAGAGGTCATGGGTTTTAGGCAACAAATTGTGAAAGTTACAGTGTCTTCACTGTGGTAGGGATGACAGTGTAGGCTTTAGGTCCCAAGAAAACTATGTGAAAGGATTTCTAAGGTTGCAGGGTAGGTAACCACTTTTTATTTCATTTCAGATGGAGGAATTCTGGACGAGGTGAAGAGCACACTGGTTTTTCCCTAGTATGGCAAAGTGAAACTGAAGTTGCTCCAGGCCTAAGACTAGAGCTGCGGTTCTATTTATCATTTATTTTGTGACATTCATAAAGCTGCTCAGTATTTGGATGGTGTTATCATTAAATGCAGCTGATATTATTCTTCTTATACTTCCACTGTGTCAGTGTTACTGAGATAAAAACCCAAACCAGCCATTTAGAAAGAGTACCTTGGAGGTAGAAGGTCCTTCTTGTATCTCTTTCGCTGGAGAAATAAAAGCCATGCAACTGAATTATTTTCAGACATCTGTACTGAGTGAGGGAATTTCACCCTTTTGCTTGTGTTGAACTTAAATCTCAAATCAGTTTTCTTGACGATAAGCCTAAATGCTTGATTTCTGGAATTCAACCACATTGTTCCTATTTGTCCCTTTTGCACAATCCTCATCCTTCCCAGTTGGTTGCTTAGTCCATTCCAGAACTGTATTTCTCATTAGCTGTTGTTCAGTCAAACCGTGTGGTGTGTATGTGCATTCACACCACTCTTATTTCAGAAGAAAGATTAATTCCCCCAGAGGTTCTGTCTGGTTTTGTTTTGCTGTGTTGCTTTTCTAAAACAACGTTTCATCTTTACTGTCAGATTAAGGGGAGGAAACCTCAGATCACAATATGAATGGTGGGAAAGGACTTAAATCATTCAGGGGATGCGTTTGGGAGACAGGCATGTGAGCCTTATTACAGGAGAGAAAACGGTGAAAGACTCTACAATTTAAACTGTGTGTGGACTAACAGCTGCAGGAACCCTTCTCCCCAGCTCCCCCTGTGCAGCTCCATTTTTAATAGTGGCTGTGGGAGAAACAGGATCACAAGTCACTAACTCGCAAGTTGCTGGCTTTTTTTGTGGTTCTCTGCAATGACAGCAGGCTGGTCCCAGTGATCCAGAGGTCCTACTGTACTGGATTTTGTGGATGACTCCTGTAACTGTTCTGAGTTTCCCTGTCAAATGCTGGTGAAGACAAACTACAAGAAGCTTGGAAGCCTGTGTGGGCCATCAGTTCCTCTAATTTTTGCCATGAATCAGAGAAGTTGAAATTTGAAGTGACATGATAACAAAGGGCACCCAGTGGTTGCACTGGTTGACAGTCTTAAATCTAAAAATGAGAGTATGACCTGTTGCTGATAATTGTTTTGTTGTTGATTATATTTGGTATGTTTTCTTCAGGCTGGGGAGAACTAGGAGAAGGAGGGGTTGGGTGTTTTGTTATCTAAATAAAAGATCCTGAGTCTTGTTAATGCACCTTAATTAGCACCTTCAGCACTTGTTTCCACCTTATACAGGAACTGATGAAACCTGTTGAACTGAATGTGAATCTTCCTGTAGACTTCAATAGGCAGCAGATGGACCCAAGATCTGTGCTGAGCTGACTTCCCCATGTCTTAACAAATGCAGTTCCACCTCCTCTCCCAAGGCTTTGCCTCACTCAGCTTCCTTACACGCTGACCTCCCAGTGCGTACTGTTCTCCTTTCTAACCTATTTCAAGCAAGAGTTTATTTTCTTATCCACACATTAGAAAGATAACGCGTGTTTGGCTAGAGCGCATATTTGCAGGCATCACTAAAAAGTAATTGCGCAAGGAGAAATTTTGGCTTGGCCAGCATGGTGACTAGCTCAGCTTACTTAGTAAGCAAGCTTGGTGGATGCACTCCTCCCTCCCCACCCTCCTCCTCCTCCCAGGGGCAGAGCCCAGATTCCAAGTCTCATGCAGGGAAGCCAGCAAAGTTCAGCTGCTCTCTGAAAGCAGAAAGTAAACCAACAAGGGGACTGTGAGTGCAGAAGGGTTAATAGGAATGCTGCACTTCTGCTCAGAGAGGCTTCGGCCACTAATCAGGCTGTTTATATTTATAGCTTTCCCATTCATCCCCACAAAAAGCAGCCTCTGAAACCAGAGCCTGAGCATTGCTGTATGTTAGACAGACTGGGTGTAGTAGCTGATTGCTAACAGAAGAGACTCCAAGACTGCAGACTCATTTCTGCTACCTGTCCTAAGGCACATGCCTGCACTTAGCAGATGCATAATAATTAGCGATGCTCTGGGCAGTGTTTGTGAGCCCTCTCCCTGCTCACAAGGGCCTTTAGTCTCAATTTGGGACTCATAGTCACAAGAGAGCTGCAGGGTTGTGCTGGAGTGCCGCTTGCATACCAGACATTCCTTATCAGAAAAATGAAGAGGGGTGAGAGCTTTCTG
The DNA here is from genome assembly GCF_963210335.1 of Falco punctatus. Lineage (NCBI taxonomy): Eukaryota > Metazoa > Chordata > Aves > Falconiformes > Falconidae > Falco > Falco punctatus. The sequence goes on along the minus strand of NC_137582.1, from coordinate 98,884,029 downwards.
GGTAGGGGGAAGAATGGGAGGGTTGTCATTTCCTTCAGTCCACTGGGGCCTGCCTACTGATTTAAATTGTAAATAATGTTACAAACCGGCTGTGGCGGTTGGTTCTTTCTTAGAAGAAGCATCTGATTTCTACTAATTTATAGTAAAAAAAAAAAAAAGAGGAAAAATTTACCAATCTCTGCTAATTTAACATTAATCCCTTTTCATAACGTAATAGTTATATTAACTGCAGGTAGGTGATGTCAGTTCCCTTGGGACACTGTGATCTTACTTTTTTAAGGGCACAAAACTGTTTTCTTTCCCTTCCCTTTCCACTACCATAAAACTGTCTAGTAGCGTGTGTTTGGTAGGGTCAGAAGGACAGTTCCCTGCTATTGTGGCATCTAATACAATCAATTCGCTCTTAAAGTTAGCTAGGTTTAGTCCTCTGGTCTTCATTCTATTCATTTCTCTGGGGGTAGAAGTCAGCTCATTTCCAGCCTGAGTGTGTTTCAAGACAGAATCACGGAAGGTTTGAGGTTGGCAGGGACCTCTGGAGGTCATCTGGTCCACCCCCCTGACGTGGCTCCACAGGACCATGCCCAGACAGCTTTTGAGGATCCCTAAGGATGGAGCCTCCACCACCTCTCTGGCAAGCTGTGCCAGTGCTCAGTCACCCACAGTGAAAACGTGTTGCCTGATGTTCAGGGGGAATTTCGGCTTGTGCCCACTGCCTCTGGTCCTGTCACTGGGCACCACTGAAAAGAGCCTGGCTCTGCCCTCTTTGCCCCCTCCCTTCAGGTATTTATACACATTGATAAGATCTCCCCCCTTGAGCCTTCTCTTCTCCAGGTGGGACAGCCCCAGCTCTCTCAACCTTTCCTCATAGGAGAGATGTGCCCATCCCTTAATCATCTTTGTGGTCCTTCACTGGTCTCACTCCAGTAAGCCCATGTCTTTCTTCTACTGGGGAGCCCAGAACGGGACCCAGGGCTCCAGATGGGGCTCACTGGTGCTTAGTAGGGGCGAAGGATCACCTCCTTTGACGTGCTGGCAGCTTTCTTTCTAAGGCAGCCCAGAATAAAAGAGCTGCATGAAAAGACAGTTTACACCCATTTGTTCTTGTGCTAATGTTTTCCTTGAACTTGAGTAGCACCATGCTTTTAACTGGCCTGAAAGGAAGCATAAACAGCCATATCCCCCCTCAGTCTTCATTTTGCTAGACTAAACAAACCGAACATCTCTAGTCTGCCGGTTTGATAATATTCACCACTCTCCAGTCCTCCCAGAAACGGTTTTCTGGGTCTGTTCCAGTTTGAACTCCTCTTCCCTAAATGCTGTACTGCGTTTTCCAGGTGAAGTCTCAGCAATGCTTTCTATGATGTGATCCATACCTCCTCACTGAAGTGACAACAGCCCCAACTACACCTGTTTTTGTTAGGGTATCACTTGGTTGTGAACCCAGGCTGAATACACACAGCCCTGTTCTCCCCAGTATAAACACATTTAGGAAGGCACTTGAGTCGGGGGTGTGGTGTTTCCTGAGGTGAAAAAGGGATGACATACAGATAATTAACATCAATAGCAACAAAAATGTAAATAAACTTGCCAGTTTATAATTTCTTTCCCTGACAGCTAAGGAATGTGAGCTACATAACACACAACAAGCTGTTGGAGGAGGACAGAACTGTTGCCTGTATCTGAGGGTACAACTGCAGGGGTGTTACATTCCCTGCCATAAATCAAATCCCTCCTGAGATGACAAAAAGGTTCACTTTGGATTCAGTAAAAACTTCAGTCAGGCTTCCAGAGTATAGGGAAATGTATCTGAGCAATATAAAGGATTATTCTTGCTACTGTTTCCCCCCCTTTTTTTTTGCTTCCCACCAGTTTCTTGGCTATAGCTGCATCAGTCTGCTTCTAAGCTGATTTATTTCTATTAATATGAGTTTTCATCTGTAGGTAGCAATGACCATTAAAGTTCCCACAGTAATTTGACACTTTCTTCCTGCTGAGTGACAGGAGATGGGGAACAGAGCTCCCTGCCTCGGGTTCTTCAGTGGGCGGAATGAAGGGATTATCCTCTGCAGAATGGTCATCGAGTTAAAAGTAGCTAAAATTGAGCAGCTCCTCTCACAGACTGGGTTAGTCTCAGCCACTGTGCTGAATACTGGGCTGCAGTTTCTAGAAGACAATTGCAATTTTGTATCAGAGGCAGGGAGAAAACGTGGGATCTGATCAGTGAAATTGCATTTGGGTTCCCCCCCCCCCCCCCCCCCAGCAAGGAACGTTTCAGCTTGATGGAGATGCAATCGTGTGGGGATGTTGGCAGTAGTTGTTCACCTCTGAGCCCAGAGCAGATTTACTCTCAGGCACCCAGGGTGGATCCTAGCAGAGCTGAGGACCCCATCCAGGTAAAGCCAAAGAGATCATTCAAAACACGTAAGTTAGCCTGCAAGAACAGATTCAGTCTATCCACCACTGAAACAGCCTGTAAGCCAACTGCTCAGAGCTGGGGTAGGTTTAAACTGCCGTGCCTGCAACACACCATACAGGAATCCTGAAGAAACATTATCCTGCCTGAGCAATGCTACTCAAAGCTACATGAGGCAGCTGGCAGCTATGAGCAGTGTCGCTCCAGCAGGATAATGTTTAGGTGCATACATTCTGTATTTATTCCTAATGCTGACAATTAAAACTACTTTTCTTTCTGAATGCCAGAAAAAGAGCAGCGTTGCTCAGGCAGGATAATGTTTAGGTGCATATATTCTGCATTTATTCTGAACACTGGCAATTAAAACTACTTATTTCCTTTCTGAGTGTCAGAAGAGCATTTGTCACCACAGCCCCTTTCTGGGCCCAGAGTGTTGCCATAAATATGCTGGACATAGAGGATGATTTTCATGCCTCCAGCACAGCTTTAGAGACAGTCAAAACAGATCTTCGATAAGACAGAGGTGGCAAACATCCAGTCTGACTAACATCCAGCTTGAATTTGGAGCAAAAAGGAAATGGAAAAGCAGCCTGAAGAGTGCCCTCAGCTAAGCCATGGGGTAAAGCCCTGCTCTCATGGACTCTGTTATAAATCCAATGTACCTGTCCAGTGGGGTCACTCGAAAAGCCTAGTGATGGCTGCGAGACAGAAATTTGGTTCCCAGTGTATAATCAGGCAGGCACTTGCTTCCCTAGGTGCTCTCTCAATGCATTTTATTCAGTGAAAAATGCAAGTTTGTGTGCATTTCTGTCCTGTCACAAATATTAATTAATATTTTAACCCACCCCTCCAATATGAAATATTTTTCCCTTCTAGAATGTCCAGACCTCCTTCCTACATGCTAAATGCCACTTAAAAAAACCAAATTATTATCCATTCTTCTTTTTCACTAACACCACTGGAAGATTTATCAATTCTTTTGTTAGAGCTATGATTTCTTCCTACACTTTTTTGTAATCTAAGGATATACATATTAGATTATTAACCTTAAAACTATCTGTTGGTTTCATTATACAGCATGTGTTGATTTTACCTCTTTCTTTCAGACTGGATGATGCTGTAATGTGTTTGGGTTAAAAATAAAGTTTTGTTTCCTCTGTTAATTCTAATTTTTAAAAATGCTCAGTAAAAAATTGGAAACCCAAAGAAAACTTTAATTTTGGTCAATCTTATAAAATATGTGCCTAGGGTTAGACTTAGTAGTAAAAACTTTCACTGTAAGCATCTTTTGAACTTCAGGTGCTGTAAAATTAAACATTTTGTCTTTCTTTTGACACTTTCAACACCAAAAAAACCCCAGTGCTTTGCTTCCCATGCTGTCACTGCTGCCAGCTCCTCCTCTTCTCTGGCTCCTGTGACATGAGATGAAGTTAAGATGTGCTGGTGACAGCGTGCACCAGTCAGGCACAGCAGGATAGGCACTGGGGACACTGCTGACAAGATGGATATTCTTGGCAGGCACGGTGACATTTCTGCCTGCCCTTTGCTGAAGAAAGGAGGTCAGTGGATTGCTCTGCCCTACCAGCAGGGCTTCAGGCATCAACTCTGGGTGCACAGCATCGCTCCCCTGTTTCCATGTCATGAATCAGAGCAATTGATCCTTCTGCTCGGAATATATGGGAAGACATGGGCATGCCTTCATATCAAATCACATTATCTGTGTTATGCCTTGGGAAGATGAGGAGCAGTTGGAACTTCCCGCCTGACTAAGGAGAGAGATTTTCTTTGCGCTCTGCTGAACTGTGGATGGATGGAAGGACAAGTGTATGGAAATGCTGAAAGGGAAGAAACAAAAATGAAACAGATGGAAAGCAAGAGAAAAAGATTTGATCCTGGCCCTAGTAAAGCTGCAAAATTCCTGTTGACTGCAGTGGTGCAGAACCACAACAAAATAGGGGGTGGAGGAAAGCAAGGAGAGGAAAAGGAAATTAGGGAAGGATGGCTTCAGATTATTTTGTTCCCGTGTTCCCATCCCCATTCCCTTTGCTCACCATCAGTCGCCACTTTCTCCAGCTCTCATCTTTTCTCATTGCTGACGCAGTAAGCTGTCATTTCTCATCTGGTATCTCCTACCCATCGATCAGCATGTCTGGGATAGCTGGCAGCTAATTCTGAAGGGTGAACAACCCATCAGTATCCCTCCACAGTTCCCACAGGGCACGTAAAATGATCAAGCTAACAAATGCTGACAGGTGAGAGGCATTCATTCACAGTTACTACCAGTAGTGAAGACAGAGATGTAAAGGGTTCCATATGGTATCTGTGTTCAATGGGGAGATACAATGCCAGAAGAGAAGCATCTCATTGGCCTGAATTGCACTCACTTCCCACAGTCCTTCACAGGCTGCTCTTTGGGCTACCTAACAATCTGATGGGGCTTCTATAATGTAACTAACTCTTCCTATTCTGCCATAATGCCAAAGGTTTAGGGGAGACCAGAAATATGTTCTGCTACACGCATGCTGCCTAACAGGTGTTGTCAGGTCATGGTACAGGTGTTGCCAAAAGCCCTTCCTCAAGAGGACAGAAAATCTTGGTGGAACCAGCACCTCATTCTTGGCAGTTGTTTCTCAGGGCACATTGATGTGAATGAAAGAGGAAAAATTCTTTTCCCAGTTACCTAACACTAGAAAAAAATCAGGATTTCACAAGAAGAGAACAGCTACAGTCTGTATTAGAACAAACTAGGTCACATCTCCTTTTTCAAATGCCTTTGTGTGGCTGGCTTTCTGTACCTGCAAATGGTAGAATATAATTCACAAGCCTATTCCAGACATTAGTGAAATTTTTTCCCAAAATTTTTTCCCAAGACTCTTCCCACAGCCAAAATCATAGTCAATCTCATAAAGACTCCCTTTAGTTTCTCTTCAGCTAATGTCTTTGTTTTTATTTAATCTTGCAATGATGTAGTTTTTCCACTAAGAGGTGGAAAATTGAGATGGAAGGGAATATTTTTCCTTCCATCTGTTGGCTGTCTTCTCTTTCCCAACAGTGTCCAAGTTTCACTGAACAACTCCCTTCTGCACAGCCATTTCAGACTTCACGCCTTATCTTGAGCCAGAGCTTACTTTAATCTGGGTTCTTACAGTCTATAGTCATAAGTAGGATGTCTCATTTCAACATCGTTCCTTTTCTTTACTTGTTGAGCCACATGCTTACGATGCATTTCATAATGAACTTCATTCCTTATGCCTGCTTCCACAGGCGAGAAATCCACGTGCACCAGCTTCTGCTGCCGACGTTCTCCAGATGCCTAGCTCTATTTGGTAACATTTCTCTTTCACTGCACTAAGTGCGTCTCTCATTTCCTTTTAGCATTTCTGCAAGCCATGGCCATTCGGGGCAGCTGAGCCTCCTCCAGAGGTGTTCCTCTCCGTCACTTTGCTGATGTGCTGGCAGCTGAGTGTGTGTGTATTGGGTTGACCTAAGTGCCATTCGTTTTCACCTCTGTTTGAAAAGGTCTGTTCTTTCTCCGTGCAGCTGTCTATTCATCATTTGCTGTTTAGTCCATTCTCCCTACAGTGGTTTAGCCCCAGAGTAGACAGAATAATCCCATTTGGGTTTGAGCCTGTCTTTTCTGTAAAGAAAATGTTACAGACGTTGTTTTGCAGTGGGATTCCTGCCAGTTAGCTGCATCGATGACAAGGATTGATTCTTTGGAAGGTGTTTTACTGAAGCTAAGGAACGCTTCCGTGGAAAACCCAAAGTTTTAACTGGACACTTAAAAAAAAAAAGACGACTATCTTGAGCTTGTAAGCCTACTGCAGTTATAACTAAAGATCCTGTCTTGTCCAGTGGAAGCTCAGCCGTCCTTGGGGCTCGTGATTTCTGGGGCAGTGCACTGCTCTTTGTAACGCTTTTCACTGATGTTGAGCTCGCTGCTGGCAGATGGACAAACCTCCGTCCTGTGGTGGACCGGCACTTGCCAGTGGTGGCCTGTCACCGCCTGGAGACACAACAGGGCATGAGGGGCCTCAGGGCTGGGCAGGCAGCCCCTTGCCAAGGTGACGCACTGGCTGGGCCTGGGCAGGCCTCGCTCTGTCACCTCGAGGTGCAGCACCACTTCCAGGCCAGGCAGGTCATTATTTTCTAATAGAGCATTACGCATTACACATATTTTTGTCAAAAAAGAAAAAAATACCCTAGCACCACGACGTTTCGTTGTGGGCAGTTTATGGGCTTTTCTTTATGGCCCTTCCTTGCCACAAGGGAACTAGGTCGGACAAGCTGGTGGCTTTGCCTCGCACAAACTACGAGGGCGGCCCAGAGGAGGCGGGCGGCCCCTCAGCAGCCCCGCTCCCGCCCAGGGTCGGGCAGGCAGCGCCGGGGCGAAGCGCACGGCCGGGCTTCCCCCGCCCTCTCTGCGCATGCGCGGCCGCCAGCGCCACCTTCCTGCCCGCGTCGCCACTGCAAGGAGCGGCCCCTCGCGCGTGCTCACTCGGAGGAAGCGGCCGGCCGAGGTGGGCGGGGGGGTCCCCCCTCCCCGTACCGAAGGCGCTCGGGTGTTTCCGTTCCTTTCCGGCACCGTGGCCTTTCCCCGCCTCTCGCCGCTTGCCTGGGCGCCGCAATCCCGGCGGCGCGGCAGGAGGAGGCGGAAGATGGCGGTTGGGATTGGCGGGGAGGCGGCGGCAGCAGCTGCAGTAGCAGCAGCGGTTATGCAAACGAGGCCGTCGGCAGCCAGCGTCAGAGCCGGTGTGGATCGCGGCTGAGCAAGGCGGCTGGGGCTGCGCCACCACCGCCCTCCCCGGCGCCGGACCCTCCTCCTCTCCCTCCCTCCCTCCCTCGCCGCCTCTCGCCATCCCCGCCTGCCCCGGCCCCCCGCCCTCGCCCCGGCCCGGCATGGACGCTGGCGCTCCGCCGTGTCGCTGTGCGCGGCGCTGCGAGGCCGTGAGCCGCCGCTGCCGCTGAGCGGGGCCGCCTGCCGCTCCCGGGAAGGGGGGGAAGATGTCGGACACCAAGGTGAAAGTTGCCGTCAGGGTCCGGCCGATGAACAGGAGAGGTAACCGGCGGGCGGCGGCGGGGTGGGGGCGCGGAGGCTGAGGGGGGGCGTGTGTGTCTGTGGGGAGGGGGCGGCACCGGGGCGCGCCTGAGGCTTCTCCCCGGGGCTGGCGGGAGGACGGGCCCCCTCAGGCGCCCCCTCAGGCACCCCTGGCTGCCTCGCACAGGCACGGCTGCCCCCGCCGAGGGGGAGCGGCCGGGGGGCGAGCTGCCCCGGCGTGTGAGGGGGAAGGCGGGGTGCGCTCGCCCTCTGAGCCCCCCGCCGTGTCGCCTTGCAGAGCTGGACCTGAATACCAAGTGCATCGTGGAGATGGAAGGCAACCAGACTGTGCTTCACCCTCCGCCTTCCAACACCAAGCAGGGAGAAAGGTAAAAACCCCAGCCGCCGTGCCCCAAAGGAAAACCCGGCCCCGGTTCCTCAGCCTCAGCCTCGCAGAGGCATCGCCTGCCTTTGTTCGGGGCGCGGCGGGGTCCTGGAGCGCTCCCTCGGTGCCTTCAGGTGCTGCGGGGGGGGGGGCGGGCAGGGGGCGGCGGGCGAGCGCCAGCCGGGGGTCCCTGCCCGGGGCTGCATCCCTGCGGGGTCAGGCGGCTTCCAGAGCGGGGTCGGGAGGGTCCCGGCTTGGGATGTGGAGACAGAGCAGCCCTGTTGGCCTCCCTGATTCTTCATTAACTTCTCAAAAAATAATCTGTTGATAAGGTGAGGAGACCTAAACTGCCTGTGCGCGCAGTTTTCAGAAATTTCCCTTCAGCACAGGCTGCAAATAAACTTGATGTAACCTGTGTGTGTCGCAGGGGGGAAGAAGCAGAATCTGAATTTTATGCTAGTGGTGGCATTTTTTTAAGTTTGTTTACTTGTTTTAACGTATTTGCATTTGAAAAGGCTGTAATTGCTAGATCCTTTATTAATTCAGTGTTGTTCTGTGAAGTAGCATATGAGAATATGCTAAAATAATTTTGAAATCTGGCATTTAGTTGTGATGCCCCAGTAAAGAATACCCTTGGAAATAATCCAAAATACCAATGCACTAGACTGTAAAAATAGATCAGAACAGGAAAAGATTTCTTTCCTTTGAGGGAGTGTGGGGAAAGACAGGGAGGTGCAAGTGGAATAGTGGCGTTGTATGCTTATTTGTTCAATTACCTGCGGACTGCTCAACTGAAGTTGATCTGTTAAATGTATTTAATGCCAAGGAGCATGAAATAATCTGCATGGTTATGGCATTTTTAATCTGAACATGTCCCTACCACTCGAAGTTTTACTAAGAACATTTTTGATCGGGTTCATAGTAGTTACAAAGAAACCGCAGTTGTGAGAATATGGTTTGTTTTTTTTTCAAAGGTGGTATGTCAGGCTTTTATAGTTTTCCAGCAGAAAAAGTTGAGACCTTTTCTATTTTTACACATCAAAGATGCGAAGGTGCTTCTCACAGTAATCCACATACTGGAATATAGCTGCAATTGCACCAGTTTAACTTAAATACCACTTGTATTTTCTTCAGAACCATTGTTGTGGCTGATGTGCTGGCCTGGGTCTTGAAAGATCTGTGCTTGTTTCCTGCCCCTTCAACAGATTATTTTTTTTGTGTTGTGTGATCTTCCAGAAGTCATGCTGTCTCTGTGGGTCTTAGCATCCCATCTGTAAAATGGAAATCTTGTTTTTCTTGAGACTATTCTATTTTAGAAAGCGTGGGGTTTTTTTTCCTCCTGTTTAATGAAGCATTTATATGCCCTTCATCACACCGCTGCTATAATAAGAATTAACTCTTTAAAGTGAGTGGATTTGACAGGTATAAAACATGGAATACAAATTGAGTTTACAAAACAAGAACAGAAGATTTTAAAGCCATTATTTCAATAGACTGAAGAGTCTAAGGGCCAGATGGCTTAATAAAGAGCCTGTAACTTGTGAATTTTGCTTGTTGTGCACGTTGTCCTGCAGGTTTCAGTGAGACTGTGCAGTAATTATCTGTCTTTTGAGAGCTTGTGTGGGTCGTGTTTATTGGGCTTTAACACCTGTAATATAAATTCACTTACTTGGTTGGAATTGGCTTATGGTTCTGCACCAAGGGCCTTACGGGTGAGCTGTGACGCTTGTGTGCAGCCTTGCCATCAACAGCTGTGTTGGCAAGTGATAGTTGTCCTGCTTGCAGCCCAGTGTGAGGCTGCAATTTGGCTGGCTATCACAAGTGTAATTTGTGTCTGAAACAACTCCTTGATGTGTTATTGGAAATAACAGTCAGAAATACTGATCAGAAGTAACTCTTGCTAGTGCAGACATATAGTTTGGATACCTGCTTAATGCAGGTGTTGTATGTAACCTGTTGAGATGCCTGATGGACTTTCTAGTGCCTTGTGAGGATCCTTACATTTTCTTCAGTGCTAAACTGTTCATTTCTATTTTTTTACTCAAGATAAATAGTGTAATTTCTCATGATGAAAAATAAATTCTGTTCTTCTATGTGTACCCACCATAAAATGTCTGTATAAACTGGCTCTGAACTGCTGAGTAGTTGCTGCTTGTACTTGGATCAATGCCTTGGCAGGGTTAGAGATGTCAAATGGATTTTTGGTTTTCTTTGTGTAGCTTGTTTTTATATAGCTCAACTGGATTTTTCTTTCAGAGCAACCATGTCATTGCAGAAATGATTTCACTTGTTAGGGTGATTAATTGGTCTTTCTCTACTATATGCATTATTTTAATATTCTGTTTAGTCTTACCTTCCCCTTTTTACTTTTTATCTTTTTATATGGAAATTTCCTTTTTCTAGCTGAATGGAAGTACAAGTTTGTACTGCGCTTTGGAATAAGAATAAGTAGCCTTCTAAAGCAAATTTGGTTTCCAGGGCTGCTTTTCTTAATTCAGTTGAAGCCAAGAGACTATAGGGTGTGGGGGAATAGAATTCAGGACCACGCTCTTTATTTGCATTGTTCTCTCAGTTATAACATTGAAGATACTGACAGAATTTTTAAAGTAAAATTTAATACCTCTTTAATTATTATAATGTTATAGAATTTGTTCTGGGAAGGATATCCAAAGTTAGGAAAAAAAAATACTAGCTTTGCCTATGCTGTAAGGAGTCCTTGAATTAAATCTGAGTTCAGATGCGTGCTGGTCATCAGTCTTTAGGATTTATTAAGGATAGCTCTGAACGATTTTAGATGGGCAAGTAAGGCTAGTTTTAAAAGTGGTGAAAAAAGCCTAAAATCCCAGACAGTGATGTCATTTGTCCAACTTTCACTATTGTATTAGAGGTAAAGCAGTTAAGTTGTAAATATAAATTAGAACCGGGTTCTGACTGCATCTTCTAACTGCTAGACCACACAGCATCTGCACCTTAACAAACACAGCTACAAAACAGCAATTGTTATTAAATACAAGTGTTCTGTCTTTTTATAAGCAATAGGCTTGCCGTTCCCACAGACACACGACTTCTGGCATTCTACACTAACGAGGGAGGAAAACCAGAACATAGTAAAACTGAACAATCTGAGTCTGAAAGGCACAGGGAAATCTTTATTGACTGAAATAATAGGAGACAGAGTTCAGAAAGGAACAGTTTTCGTTAGCTGCTATCAGGTACAGTCTCTGGTGCTGGTCAAGTTTTTGCAAGTTGATTGTTGGACTTTATACCTTTAACCCTTGTTCTACTATTATTCGTAGCAGTAGTTTCCTTGATAGCTGCCCTAAGCGTGCTTGTGTGTTGTTTTAGTTGTCTGTCTCCTCCCCAAAACCAATAGAGATTTCCCTTTCTTCCCCAGAAGAACATCTTGTCTTTCTGTGAGCCCTCTAATTTTTTTCTGCTTTCACCTGTGAGTCTGAATTTCCTTTCTCAAAGTATACTCTTCCTGAAAAAAATTGTTCTAACTTGGTCTTTTAGGAATGGGTATTATGTTTCAAAGCCAATTGTCTACATCCTGCTGTCTTGCTATAAATGTTTGCATTTGGCTGTTGGCAATAAGGTGCAGTATTAAAATGTAACGATGAGATAATTACAGTATGGAGTTACAGTCTTTCAAAATATTTGAGTAATATTTTACAATGGAAATTTCACACCTCTCTCTACATCTATGAAAGATTTGATTTTATGTTAGGGATGTTATTTTTTAGTAGGACAAATTAGATTTTTCTGGGATCCTTCTTTGCTTTTGATTGTTCAAATATGCTTTGCTGCAACCTGTCCTTTCAGCTACACTTTTTAACGCATAGGATCTGTGAAGAAAAGTTTTGATTTAGTTTCCTGACAACAGTTCTTCATGATATGATTTTTCCTTCAGTAAGCAAAATATTTGTCTTGACAGAAATAAACAAGGAACTATGGAGACAGCAGAACTGAAATACTATTTCAGTTGTACTTTTGACAGAAGCAAAAATTTGTCTATTGGGCAATTTATTCCCTTAAAGCACAGTAGCCTTGTGCAAACTTTGCCTTATTAAAATCTCAGGTCAGAAAACGAGAAATAATCAGAATGTAGAGCTGAACTTAAAATTCCTACTTTTCTCTGAAAGTATCTTTCTTTCTTGCCTGACTTAACTTTTAAAAAATATATATTTATGACTTGCATGCTCTGTGTTCTTCAGTCCTCATTTTGATAACAGACAAGTAGCACCAAGACCCAGTGCTACTTATGTAAAACTCTTCTTATAGCTCTAAATTACTAAAGATTCCAGAATATATGAGGGCTTTTTTGAGTAGACTTAAGCTCTTTAATAAAATAAATAGCTAGGAACAGATGTGTGTGTGTGTGTCTTACCTAGTTTTTGTAGGTCATGATTCTTTCAGAGTTTGAATATCTGAAGCACAGATTTCATCCCTAGGCAGCTTGTCCTAAAACTCTTCTTTCCAGAAAACAGCTGTTGCTCCCCCTGCCTTGGAGAAAACATGATTTTGGATGGTCATTAGTGTATAGTCCTTCATGTGGTGGTTGTGGCACTTCATGGTTTTTGATATGTTGTTTTGAATAGCATCAGAGATGAGAGAAGAGCACTGTTGTAGGGAGGGGATATGCATTTCTGGTAAGGGTCACTTTTTCGAACTGGAACTTGTAGAAGCCAAAATAGGACTGCTGCTAATTATTTCAATATCTGAGGGAATGATCAATGAGACCATGTCTTTGATCATGTATTCAAATTATCACCTGAGGTAGATCATAAAGTAATAGCAGGCAGCAGCTTTTATCTTCGCAGGAAATTGTAAAAGTAATCTGACTTTGACCTCTTCTGTTAACTTTCCTGTTAGACATCAGTATTCAGGATGTGAACTGTTGCAGAAGAGGTGTATTTGAATTATGAAATGTGTGGTTGGAATACAGCATTTTGGGGAGCTATTTTTGCAGTGCTTTAATTCATTCATGGCTCAGATGGACACTAGATGCAGTTCCTTGAAAAAATCTGTTTCCAAATTCCATGTAATTTGAAACAAAATGAGACACAAATTTGTAATCCAAAACACTCAGTGGAACGGCTCTTGGCTCTTCCTAAGGTGGCCTGATCTGTGAATAAATGCAACATCCATTATTTTACCATGTTTATAAGATCCAGACAGCTGTTAGGACCTTGTGCTTTGGTCTTTAAATGGCATTGTAAGAGGAAACAACTGTTGGAGGCTGTTGGGATTGCGGGTAAGCAGCTAGTAGTACTTAGCTGGCAGTATTTCAGAACAAAAATAAAGTGTTTGAAGAAAAAGAAACCTGTGCTTGGTATGACCATGTTTAGGCAATCATGGCTTTGTAGCCATTCTCTTCTTTTGGACTACTGAGTATTATATTCAAATATTTCTGGAGTAGAACACAGCAGAATGAGGTTCAGCTTTGAACCTGTCCAATTTTTCTGTCTTACGATGTTAGAAATGCCTACATTGTGGAACATGAAAAGATTTGTTAAAAAGATGAGGCCTTCAGTCACAATTAGCTTCTATGTTTAAGAAGGGCAGGTATGCATGTGCTTGCTTATTACTGCAGCTGGAGGTGTGTTTTGAGGTCTGGATTACCAGTTGATACACCTTGAATATATTGTTTATTGAAATGAATTACGAATTTAAAACATGTACAGCTCTTTTAAAATGGATTTGGTTTTTGGGGCCCTTTTCTTTGAGATCAGGATTAAAGGAAAAGTTTTATTTTTACCTCCTTTGCCCTGTTAGTATAAATAGTGAAGACAGCTTTCTTGTTTTGAAAACAAGATTCTTTGCTGTATTGTGCATCACATTGGTTTATTAAATGTGCATATGATAAAATTTCAGACTTCTGATTAGACTCACTGTCATGTAATAATTAAAAAATACAAAGTCAAATGAAACTTGTAAGCATACTGTAGTGACCCAGGTGTGGTCTAGATTCAAAATACCTTAGGACGTGCTTAAGAAGTCACTGTTCTGCAGAACCTGAGCTTGGAGCGAAGCACTACACACCAGCTGCCCTTTGTGCAGGTCAGTGTGGTGCACAGAGCTGGGGTGTGAATCTTGGTACAAAGTTTTGTGGACAAAGCAAATCCCTTCTTGGTCTCAGGCCTCCAGCGCAGCGTGCGCAGGCAGGCACCTGCTGTTCGGGGAGTCAGCATGGTGGTACTGCTAGTAATAAGATTAGAGCTAAATCTTTAAATTGACAAATGTACTTGTTGCTGTTGTGCTAGAGATGTTACCAGATTTAAGTCCTTCATTCCCCTAGAGTTGGGTGCAGACCGAGTAGCAGTAGCGATAGCTGCCTCTGGCTGTGTTGCTGGTGTCTCTTGCATGGACAGACTGTCCCAAATGGTGGGAAAGTAGTACTGTGTCTTTGCTTATTTGGCCCGCCCTGGGCATGGTTTGAATCTATTAATGGAAACAATTACTGCCTACTATAGCGAAATGCCAGCTGCTGCAGCAGTGCTGTGCAGATGCTGTTGCTTAACTGAATAACTTCTCAGATTTGTTGGTTCCTTGTATTTTGTGAGGCGGTCTGTTACTGACGGCAGCGCGTAGAAGGCTCTTTAAGGGATTGTGAAAGTGTTGGCTGGAGACAGTGAATTTTATGTCTTCAGTAAGTGCAGCCTACAAAGAAAAGGTCCCCGCTGTGCAATGACGTGTACCAGAGGACTCAACTATCAAGTTAACTTGTGACCCAAAGCACCAAATTAACTCAGTCATGCTGTTGCCTGGATGTAATGTTCCTGTGTGTCTTTTTACAAGAGACAGTATCAGGGATGTCAGCTTGTCCAGTCAGTACCTGACTTTGTGTGTTGATATGAAGTTAGTCATCGGAGTTTGAGGTCTGCTGGAGCTTGAGTTGGTTGTGTGTGTCTTTATGATCTTTTCGTGGCATGTGATGGGTGTTCACTGAGGGCCGAGGGAGGAGCTCAGTAAGTTAACAACAAGCAGATTGAAAATTTGCTGTATGAAGGTCAATCAGAAAAATGCATTGCTGACGGGAGTTGAAAATCAATGACATGAACTCAAGATACATGTTGATGAAGAGTAGGAGTTCCTCAAGCTGTCTTCAGTGCCATGGGAGAGTGTCCCCTTATGTCATTCCTCTTTTTGGGGGAAAAAGGAACTCAATGGCTTTCTGATGCTGCTGTACTTGGTTTGTGTTAATTAACCCCTGCAGTTCTGGCCTTTGATAGCTGTCTTTTAATCTAAAAATAATAATTAAAAAAACTAATCTTCCATCATCAAAACATCTAATCAAATTCATAACCATATCCCAAACCAATACAATTAATTCTATCCCAGCTGAAACCAGGACAACATCAGGCACAACCTTTATCTGGCATTTTGTTACATCCTAAATAGAGACATCCTCAAGCATGTGCATGCTTATCAAATACACCTTCATCTTCCTCAGATAATGTGAAGTCAGTGGCTTGTAAGGTGCAGCTTTTTCCCTAGGAGGTAACCTGAATGTTGAGTCTCATTACACATAGCTCACCATAGGGCAATCTATATGGTAACAGCCCCTAATGAAGTCGCTAATGATTTATTGTCCTATAGTAACTTATTTGCTATTTGAGTGTTATAACTCAGGACAAAGATTTATACCACAATGACTCTTTTGACAGATTAAATCATGAATATATTTTGGTGCTTATTAGTGGTACAGTACTTATTTTGAGGTGTATCAGTTGGCACAGCAGTAGAAGGGTGGGTCTGAAACATTGCTGTGTGCTTGCGTTAGTGCATGGTAACTGGCACAGTTAATGATAATGCTGAAGATGGGGCAAAGAAGTTCATTGTGTGCTAGCAACAGGATACATACTTATTTATGTATGGTCTGTTTTCTAGATGCTAGCCCCTACCAGCCTATGCTGCTGCCTCTTCGTGTTCAACAGCACAGATAGTAGGCTAGTACTGGTTTACTTTGCGATTTGTGGCAACACTGCATCTTCTTTTTGCAGTGTATGTATATTCCAAGAATTTTAAGCATTTCATAAACATGAATCAAAGCAGCTGCTGTGGCTGGAATAGCATGCTTATCTCTGCATGTGTTTATGAAGATACTGTTCAATATGTTTAAAAAAAATACCAGGATGCATTGGAAATTGTAAACTTTCTATAGAGTAATTTGATGCTTTGTTTGAAAAACACATTGCTGAAAATGTCAACGTTTAAATATTTTTTCTGATTTTTTTTGTATTAGAGAATATTTTAACCTTGCAAATAAGATGAAAAAATGTACATGATAACCTATTTATTGAACTTACATTGTCTTAGTTTATTCCACAATCCCTTTTTAAACATAAATGTCAATCCTAAGTAAGTAGTGTACAAAAGCCTCCAGGCAAGATTAGATTTTCTTCTAAGTGTAAGGCTTCAAAATTCTGAATCTGTCTCTTGAGCTACTGGAATATTTTTTCTAGCATTAAATACAAGTATGTGCAGCTGCCTGTTTTGCTTAATATTTCTTATATGATGACAAGGAACAGCAGATTTTAGATAAGGAACTGCAGTACTTGATACTTCTTCCTACATGGTTTCCACTTTTTGTCTGACTTTATGATTAAAATCATGTGCAGTATAGCTGAGAAGGCCTTTCACAAATACGATTTTTTTCAGGAGTTGAAGGAAAAAGGACTAGGTGAGGTGAAAGAGGAAGTTTATCTGCAAAATGAATGGGTTTGTGCAGTGAGTGGCACTGGTCACCATGTAATTTTTAATAATTTGGAGTTCTTGTTTTTGCTGAATATTTACTCCAGTTTTACTTTCTGATTCAAAACCCAAGGCTTGTTTTACAGTAGATGAGCTTTTGCTAAACATAAGTCAACAGAGCATTCCAGTGGAGGCACAGAGCTGGCAAAAGTTTTCTGCCAGCAAAACTGCTTTACAGCCCTGAATGAGCGGCATCCTGGTCTGCTTTGGAAAGTTTCTTTGTCAGCATGTGTCGATGTGAGTTTTTTATGTATGCAATGTGATGTAAGTCTGCAGTGCTCCAGACTAGTTTTAGTTCAGTAGTGCCACCTCCCTGAATGATGCTAGTCAAGTCCTAAGCATTTTGATGTTTATTGGTATTTTCCTTCCCGTCGTACCATGTTGTCACTCCCTATTCTGAGATGTTTGTAAATTTCCTTTAGACTTCAAATGTGTTTTCAAATAATTTTGTCTTGTAAAATCAGGCTGAAACAAAAATCAGCCATTTGGTAAAATAAAGTTCCTATATTCACTGTATGTAGCTAAGACATTAATACATATTTGTCCTCTGAAGAATCAGCAAGTAGTAGTGGAGTTTGAGTTGATTTTTTTTAAGAGAACTTTGCAGTTGTGTAAGGGAGTAAGAGCAGAAACCATTTGCCATCTTCCTGCACTTCGCTGTTATACACTATTGGGATAAAAAGATGGTCCTGAAGATTTTGTTACAAGTATATGGTGGAACATCATCCCACCACTCAGGTTTTGCTGCCTTGGAACTTCTTACTGTGACCACAGTCGGCATGCTATTCTGAAACAAACTGTCTGGAACAGAATTTGGTGTTTTCCGTAGTGCCCATTACATTTAAAAAGAAGGAAGTTTTGAATAGTTCTCATTCTTCTGGTGTAAATCTAATCCTACCTGCATTCTTGTTAAGAGTGCCCTTGAGAAATGCTGCTTCAGTGTATACAGAGAAACTGACACACAAGGAATTGCAAAAGATGGTTTGTTAATGGATTTGCTGCTGACATGGTAGAATATAGGGAAAGGATACTTGGGGACTAGGACTGGAAGGATAACGAAAGGCAAAAGAGAGGTACAGAAATGGATGCCCAACAACAAGATGAAATTCCTCAAAGTATGTCTTTGAGGGAAACCAACCAACCAACAAAACCCAACAACATCCAGTAAGCTTTTTTCCATCCTCCTGAAAATGTGTATGAGAAACTGGCATTCTTTGGGGTGGTACTACAGTCTTCATGTGTGTTCTGGTTGAGATCCAAGTTGAAAACAATAGGGAAAGTCAGTTCTTGTAGGCAGCCCACTGAACGCTGGACAGCTTGCCATGTAGTTTTCTTGTCAAGAGCTTCCAAGTCCTGAGTATGTTTATTGTTTGAGGTGTTTATAATGTTGTAGCTGAGTTCATGTCATGTTCCTGATTTTCTTTGCATGGTTGTAACTCATATTTTAACACTGAATTTTTACTGTTTATGACATTAAAAGTCATGATGGAGAATCTTTTTAAATTGGCTGTGAAGCAAACTAATTGGAAACACTGGTGTCCCCATCAAAAGGATGATGAAAGTATGTTTGTAGATGCAGTGTTTAAGTGCTCTCCTAAGGTCTGTTTCAGTGGGACAGTATCTTGATGTTTTGGTTGGATTTTTTTAATAAATTCAGTAGCTGTTCTGTTCTCCTCGGCATCCCAGTTCCATGGTTGGATTCCCCATTAGTGTCAGAAGTCCTGTGTACTGAAGGAGGGGGATGCCTGACTTCCCCACCGTGAAAGTCAGTAAGTTAGCTCCTGTCAGTTCTGTTTTCAAGTGCTCAGCAGGGTATAAACTCTCTTGTTTACTTACTGTTTGGGGCAGGCTGCGTCCTCTCAAGTAGTTTTTGAAGTGTTGGTTTTGCAGTTGCCAGTGTGGCAATGGGAAACTTTTTTCCAGAAATACTAATGGTGTGCAAGCTTTGTGCCCTTAGTGTAATCTATCCTTACTGCCATCTACACTCACAGATAGAAGCTTTGCGTATACCTCGTGCAATGTGGTGTGCTTTTATTTGAAATTTCAGAATAGCATCTTGCAACTTTGTGCTAGTTTAAACCCAGAACTGCAGATCCATGGTGTCGGGTGGGCTGAAAGTCCTTTGTGTTTTGTAGTGCTTATGTGTTTTCAGTTACAGTGGTTCTGTGTGGTCTGACCCATATTATTGGTTGGTATTAGAGAATTTCTCATCTGAATGAGGAAGAAATTCATGGCTCGTGCAAGACAGATCAAACAGACATTGAAAATACCCTTGCACTCATATGATCAAGGTGTAAAATTAATTTTATAAAAAAATCTCTTAAAGCCAACTTGATCTTAATGTGTCATCCTTAGTCAAGAAGGGATGTAGGATGACTTCTGGAGTATCTTGCAGTTTAAATGGTTACATGTTTTTCCAAGGTGTGCATCTTCATCATGATTCAGAAAAGACAGAGGCAAGCAAGTCACTCATGTTTGTGACCTCTTGCCTGCTTGCCTTTGCTGTGGTTAAAAAGGGAAAGTAAATGCTGGATATTTGTTTGTGGACTTTGAGATGAGATGTTACAAATTGCAGAACTGAATTTTGAGGGAGGAATTTTTCATCAGTGTATATAAATGAAGGAAAATAGAAATATTAATGATGATTTGCAGTTGTTTTGTAGGAAAAGAAAAACGAAATTGGCTTATTTTCTTAGTTTCGAGAAACATTTAGGAGTGATAGGAGTCTGACAATCTGTTGACTGGTAACTGTAATGAGCAGCATCAGAGTTTAGTGGGCTCAAGGTGCGTGTTTGATTAGACTAGGAAACCTATATTTTTTTTTCAAATAATGGGGAAAACCTTTACTTGAAATACTTTTAATAATTATCATTCTACTTTGCATCCAGAATAGTAGGAAAGTTCTAGATTCTCTACAGAACTTTTGCTCTAAATGGAAGGAGCAAAGGGTGCTACGTAGGTTTTACATTGTTGTTTTTCTCTTAAAGATCTAGATTGGGTAATCGGTCACTTTCAAAAATCGTGTTACTTTTTGGTTTTTTGTTGTGGTTTTTTTTGTTGTTGTGGGGTTTTTGTTTGTTTTAATTCTCTCCCCATAGCTGTTTCTGCATATGAGGCAGGTCACTTCTTTGGCCCAGTATTGGTAATCTAAGAGTATTTGAAATGGGATGCTTGCCTTAGGTTCAGCTTCTCTTGTACTAGATCTTTCTACTCATGCTCTTTTACTTTCATGTCTCAGTTTGCAGATGTAGTAGACAAAGATAAATTGAACTGGTCTAGAGTTACTGATCAAACAACATGACTTTTAGCCATTTTTGGAGTAGACTGGCTATTTAAGCAAAAAGGAAACAGTCGACTCCTTATTACATTGAAAATTGTTGACAATTGAGTGCTGCTGCCGTCCTTTATTTAAAATATTAGTGGTGATGGACAAAGTGGGAAAGCTGCACTGAAAAATTAATGTGATAAGCTTTTTGAATAATTTTAAACTTAATTCTGTATTTGTCAAACCTGAATTTTGTTTGCAGTATTGCTGCTCAAGTACCTTGCTCCTTCACGTTCTTATCCTAATGTTACTAACCAAAAACTGCTGACCTCAGTAATATTTGCTTTCTCGGATCACTAATTAATGCTTACCAGCATTCAGAACCTGTGTACCGTTTCATGTGGCTTTCAGTGGTGTTTCAGACTGATCTACTTGTTCTGTCTTTCTTCTTCCTTAATATATGACTCCTCATTCTCTTCTGAGGATTTTTTGACAACTTCTTGAGAGACCACATGTAATTCTGCTTTATTTCTTGAACTTGTTTTGTGTAACTCTATTCCCTATGCAGGCAGATATCTAGGTAGATCATGTAGGCTGTGGGTTATTTATAGCAGAGATAATTAGCTGAGTTGCCGCTCCTGAAACAGAAGAATTGTGGCTTGGTGTTGTGGAAGTTTAGCTGATAAGCTTTGCGGGGCCGCACCTCCTCCCGTGCAGAGTCAGATCAGAATACTCAGTGCTGGACTCTCACAGCGCAAATACTGGGTGTCTCGCAAGGCGTTGTTAGCCTGTGCTGTCCATGCTGTACCTGGCGTTCATGGCTGTCTGTGTGAACTTGGAAATGGGAGGAGGTGGCAGTGATGGAGTCAAGAGCACTGCCAGGGATAGGAAAGGGCAAAAAATCAGTGGGTGTGGGCTTCTGCTACAGTTTCACTAGTTCACATGCAGTACAGGATGAGCACATGTTCAGGTAATGAGGCAAAGCTGATGGGGCGGTCTCCTAAAACTTTCAAAAGTGTGTGGGTACTGGCTTTACAAAGATAACTAACTGACTCCGCAGTGTTGATTTGGTGTTTGGGAGTATGCAACATGCTCCCAAGCATGAACTCTGTTATGTGGGATTTTCTGTTGTCAAGAGTGTTTCAGTCTACGTTCATCGTGAGTAGCAGAGTTGACTGCAGATTGCAACACAGACGGTACTAAATGGAACTACAGAGCTGTGTATGAACATTTTAAGTGGAATTTAAAGTACTCCATTAAATATTAGAAACAAAGTAGTTGAAGTACTTTGCTGAAAAGTGGGGTAAAACTCCCAGTTCGATTTAAATATACCTTTTGACCTTGCTGATTGAGCAGAATGTTACATTTAAAGCATGAGTATTTGCAGTACCAGGAAAAGAAGCATTAATTGGGAAAGAATACTTTTTTTTTTTCACTGTACTCTCTGTGAAGAGAGAACACATTCCATTGTGTAACTGCAGTACAGGATCGCTTGCACACACTTCACATCCCAGCGCAGAAACCTAGTTCTCCCTTCTTAACTGCCTCTGAATAGATGCCAGCACAGGCCACAGGCTACGGCAGCCTCTGGGTTAGCGTGCAGATGGCTGGGCCCAGCAGCCAGGGTTGACTTAGCGTGCAGGCTCTTTAAGCGTACATAGCTAATCTTAATGCTAAACCTCATAATTTCTGTGCAAGCATATCGATAGTTTCTTCCTTTCCCTGTTCTTCTTCAATTTAACATTCTTCTTCTACCTTTCCTCCTCTTGGCCTTCTACCTGCATTCTCCCAAGCTCTTTAAAGATTTTATATAAAGTGTTATCTCCAGGAATGGTGGTGTTTCAGAATAGAGAAGTTGAGTGTTGTTAGCAACTTGTGGCAGCACTCTGCTGCTTATTCTAAATTGGAAGCTTTGATTACATTTGGTTGTCTGCATTTAGTATGGTAGCATGTGTGTGTTGCTTGTCTCAGCTCCTTTGTCTGCTTTCTGTGTCTCATTCCTCTGGGTAACTTAATGGTGTAGTACTTGCTGACAGGGGTTGGTTTTTTTTTTTTTCTATTATCAACTGCTTTGTATTTATGTTTCTTTGTGCTAATTGCTAAATATCTCTCTCCTGTTCTCAAACTTGTCAGGGCTGGCAGCTTGATTCCATTGTAAGATGACCATGTTTTCTAATTTAGAGTTTGGTTGGTTGGTTTTTTTTGTTTTTCTGCTGCAATAAGACAAATCTTAATAAGAGAATAACTTTTCTTTTTCACAGTGCAACTGTGCTTAGCATGCTACTGTTGAATGGGAGCTAAAACATTCACCTAGACCCCAACGAGTTTCTGCAGGGTGAATTAGAGTTTCATGTTCTCAGACTCTTGCTCCCTTAACTTGGAGTGCTCCTTTGCACAGTGTCCAGATGGAAGGTATATGCTCATTTGGTACCTAATCAGATGCTCTTCACCATCAAAAGTGTCCATTTACCTCTATATTGTTAGATATGGGCTTATCTCTGCTGCTTTTCTGCTTTATTTTGTGCCTGAGCTAATAAAAGCCTGGTTGGACTCTGTCTGCTTTTTGTCTGCACAGTAAACCTGCAACATGGATAAAATTCTCACAGATCATGGCAGTGGGAAGATATTTCAAACAACTTTTACCTTTCAGTATAACAATACAGTAGTGTTCCACTCTCTGTAAACAAATGTTCATAAAATGAGTTTGGGATATAAACCTGGCTGTGCATTCTGAGTTCACAGCTCAAAAAGACATTTTGAGGGGATGATGCTATTTGTTGCGAGCCTAGGAGGGGGGAAAAGATTGAGGAAGGACTTAAATAAAAATGAAAAGTTTTTCAAAAAAGAATGATTATCGCATCTTCAACATATTTGAACTGTAGATAGACTTTGGGCTATTTGAGTAAAATTCTGTTGAGAACACTGCACGTTTTTGAACACGGGTTTTAAATGTAAAAGTGTATCTGGAGAGAAACATTGTTCAAGGAAACAACTATTTAACACGGGTATGCTGTGCAGGCTGTTAAGTTAGAGTTCAGGATGTCTCCACTTGTGTATTCTGTAAAGATTCCTGTGTGATGGTGTCTGCCATCGATAAATACGAGAGTTACCAAAGTGTAGGAAGTCAGTGTGGGAAGGTGATTATGATAACCAGCAGTCTTTGTATTTGGTATCAAAGTTGCTTAGTCCATCAATAGGGTCTTTATAAGATCTGAAAAGATGCAAAATCAAACTTTTGTTAATAATTACAGCCCTCTGGAATTTTAGAATTTAGATTCTTAATCTCTATTTCCTGTTGTCAGTTAATGGTGACTGTATTGTCCATCACCGTGTCTCTTTGAGCTTTATACCTGTCAACCTTTCTTGTAGTGGCTTTGAGTATCAGAATAGTAATTTTGCTACCAAAGTCAGGACGTTGCTGCAAATCCACTAGTGAAGTTCTGTGGAGAGAGAAGTTGTTGATCTCAAGTAGTCATTTTTCAGAGCAAAATTACCTTCTAAGCTAATTTGCTAGGTGCTTATTTCAAGCACGTTACTGTGCTTTTATGCAGAACAATGCATAGAATACATTGCTGAGCAGAGGTTTGCTGAAGCATGTGAAAGGAGTTATAGGAGTAGCTGGGCTGGGCATGCCTGTGTGAAATGCTGGATTTTGGGGGAATGAGACAGGCTTGAGTTGAAAATTAAAATAAATTTTTAATGCTTCTCTTAAAGTTACATTTTAAACTGTTTTTGGTATGAAATGGCTTCATAAACTTAAATACTTCTTTTCGAAGTTGTTAAGTTCACAGGTCAAGAACCAAAAAGAATAATCCAGAGACTTTAGTAAACAAATGTAGTAGTAAGTTACAGGTCTCAGTAGGTTGTATACAAGTTTTGATTTTAAAAGGTTTTAAAAGCAGGGCATTCCTTTTAAAAAAAAAAAAAAATATTTGATGTAATGTTTTTAAAGTAGATGTCAACTAGCTCCTGGTTTCTGTCCCTTTTCTAGAATTGCCTTTTCTGAGCACTCAGTTCTCTGGTGAACTCAGAGGCAAGTGAAGAGTAATCAGTTCTGAGCATATTCTTGCTGTCAGAAGAAT
This sequence comes from Falco punctatus, assembly GCF_963210335.1. Lineage (NCBI taxonomy): Eukaryota > Metazoa > Chordata > Aves > Falconiformes > Falconidae > Falco > Falco punctatus. The sequence continues at coordinate 98,860,092 of NC_137582.1, read as the reverse complement.
ATTTTTCATCATGTTCCCTGTTTCCTTGAACAAAGCGTTCCAGCTTTTTTATTCAGTAAAGATATCATCAATTACAAGTATTTAATGGGGAAAATCATATTATGATCTGTGGGTTTGGCGTTTTTTTTTGAGAGGTAAGATTATTAAAATGTATTATAGTCTAATAATTCTGCATATGGCAGATCTTAGAGCTTCAGGTCAGGAAGAAAAACATTGTGGATGCTGTTTTGTGTGGAACATTAGAGTTTGAAAGAGCAAGATATGAATGAGTGCTGGAATTCGATAAAAATGTGTTCAAAATTGTCCTAACAATTTATGCCTTACATGCTGGAATCTCTTTCACATAACCTGGAAATATGAAATGTGGCATTTCTAAGGGCTTAAAATAGTGGTCAAATTTGCAATCATATACAATACAATCCTTTCATCATGCAGCTCCTCTGAATGCATCGCAAGAGTTTAAAGGAGAACATATCCCATATACATAATTCTTTTTCAGGAATTTACAGAGGTAAAATACTGTATTCTCTCAAGAATAAATTCAGTTTGCAAATTGCTTCAGGAGACTTGTCTGGTAGGCATGCATCAGCTCTGCAATAAGTTTTTGTTTTTTTTTCCTGACTCTCTTCTTACTGCAACATGTTAATAGTAAGTATAAAATAACACCTATTTGGGGAAATAGCTAACAGCTTTAGATGGCTGTAGCTTTTTAATTTACACATGATGGCAGAAAGCCCAGGCCTGCAAGCTATTCCGTGCATCAATGCTAAACTTAAAATATAAAGCTGTTGAAAGGAACAAGTAGCAAAAAAGTAAAAGAAAACCCAATCAAAAGCAACAGTTTTATGTAAGTGACGTGTGCTGTCTTAAGTGTCTGTTGGCCAGGCAAAATTTGCTACCTTGCAATTGCTGTTTGCAGCTACTGTGGCTCAGCTGATTCTTGGTAACTCACTATGTATGAACTTACTCAAAGTATTGAGATACAGACAATTAATGGTTGTTTACATTACTGTACAACTTAATAAATTATGCAGAAATTATATCTGTGAAGGAAAGATTCTTTGAAGGGGGTTTATGCACTGAGCACTAGGTTTGTATACTGTTAAGTATTTAATAAAACTTGTCTAAAAGTGAGTGTTCCTCCTCCTCACACATTTCTGTTGGCTGGTTTTGGATGTTTGTAGTTAATGCTGCTTCATATTTTAAAAAGATGATCATGAGAGCTCCCCAAATCATGATACAGTGATTTAGTATTAGACTCTCTTATACTGGAGTTCTCTCCATTGTTAAAATCCAAGCTTTGCTCTGCTACAGAATCACAGACTGGTCGAGGTTGGAAGGGACCTCTGGAGATCATTCTGTCCAACCCCCTGCTCAAGCAGGGTCACCTGGAGCAGGTTGCACAGTCACGTCCAGGCAGGTTTTGAATGTCTCCAGGGAAGGAGCCTCCACAGCCTCTCTGGGCAGCCTGTTCAGTGCTCTGGCACCCTCAAGGGAAAGAAGTTTTTCCTCGTGTTCAGATGGAACTTCTCATGTTGCAGTTTGTGCCTTTTGCCCCTTGTCCTGTCACTGGGCACTGCTGAAAAGAGCCCGGCCCCATGCTCTTGGCGTGTGCCTGGAATATTTGTAGACCTTGACAAGATCCCCTGTCAGTCTTCTCCAGGCTGCAAAGGCCCAGCTCGCTCAGCCTTTCCTCATCAGGGAGGTGCTCCAGACCCCTCATCATCTTCACAGACTCTGTGGGACCGTCCCCAGCAGTTCTCTGTCTCCTGAACTGGGGAGCGCAGCACTGGACCCAGCACTCCAGATGTGCCTCACCAGGGCAGAGCAGAGGGCAGGATCCCCTCGACGCTCCTCCTCATGCCCCACAGGATCCCACCAGTCCCTTGGCCACCTTGGCACACTGCTGCCCCCCAGCACTCCCAGGTCCTTCCCTGCTGACCTGCTGGGGGGCAGCTCTGCCCCAGTGTGTACTGGTGCGTGGGGCTGTCCCTGTCCAGGGGCAGGACCTGACGCTTGCCTTGGTTGAACTCCATGAGGTTCCTCTCTGCCCAGCTCTCCAGCCTGCTGAGGTGTGGCTGGATGGCAGTGCAGCCTCTGGGGTACTGGGTGCTCTTGCCAGTTCTGTATCATCAGCAAACTTGCTGATGGCACACCCAGTCCCTTCATCCAGTCCCTTCATCCAGGTCGCTGATTAGTAAGTTGGACAGGACTGGACCCAGCAGTGACCCTGCGGAACACTGTGAGCTACAGCCCTCCAGCTGGACTCTGTGCTGTGGGTCACAACCCTCTGAGCTCTGCCACTCAGCCAGTTCTCAGTCCATCTCGCTGTCCACCCTCGAACCCACGTTTCCTGAGCTGACCTATAAGGATGTTATGGGAGACAGTGTCAAAATCCTTGCTGAGGTCAAGGCAGACAACATCCACTGCTCTCCCCTAGTCTACCCAGCTGGTCATTCCATCATAGAAGGCTACCAGTTTGGTCAGGCATGATTTCCCCTTGGTGAATCCATGCTGACTACTCCTGATAAGCATGTGGAGGAAAAAAAGGTTAAGAGGTGACCTCCAGAATGATCTATTCCATCACCTTTCCAGGGATGGAGGTGAGGCTGACCGGCCTGTAGTTTCCTGGGTCCTCCTTCTTGCCCTGTCTGAAGACTGGAATGACACTGGATTTCCACCAGTCCTCAGACACCTCTCTTGTTCTCCATGACCTTTCCAAGGTGATGGAGAGTGGCTTAGCAATAACATCTGCCAGCTCCCTCAGCACTCAGGGCTGCATCCCATCAGGGCCCATGGATTTGTGGATGTCACGTTTGCTTAAGTGATCTGTAACATGATTCTCCTTAACCAAGGCAAAATCTTTTCTCCAGACTTCCTCTCTTGCTTCCAAGGTCTGGGAAACCAGGGGAGTGGCCTTGGCAGTGAAGACTGAAGCAAAGAAGGCATTCAGTAACTCCACCTTCTCTGTGATCTCATCACCAGAGCACCAGCCTCATTCAGCAGCAGACCCATGTTTTCCCTAGTCATCCTTTTCCTACTGATGTAGTTGAAGAAGCCCTTCATGTTGTCCTTGACATCCCTTGCCAGATTTAATTGCAAATGGACCTTAGCCTTCCTTGTCTCCCTGCATGTTCTGACAACATCCCTGTATTCCTTCCAAGTGGCTGTCCCTTTTCCCACATACCATAACCTTTCTTCTTTTGTTTGAGGTTTGCCAGAAGCTCCTTGCTCATCCTGCCCCCTTTGCTTGATTTACTGCTCATGGGGGTGTACCTATCTTGAGCTTGGAGGAGGTGATACTTGAATATCAGCCAGCTCTCTTGGACCCTCCCCTACCTTCTGGGACCCAAACCCATGAACTTCTTCCAAGTAGGTCCTTGAAGAGGCCAAAGTTAGCTCTCCTGAAGTCCAGGGTTGCAATCCTACTTCTTGCCCTGCTTCCTCCATGTGGGATCGTGAATCCCACCCTCTTGTGGTCAGTGCAGCTAAGGCTGCCTCCAACCTTCACATCTGCAGCCAGCCCTTCTTCGATTGTGAAGACAAGGTATTGACTGATCACATTTTTTGTTGATGTTTTATAAAAATCTGTTGTAGCTGACATACTGACTTTAGATCAAAGTTTCTTTCTTCCTTGAAGTTGCTCAGGTTATTGTATATCGCTTCCATTTAAGTTGATCATTTAAGTGTGATCATTTAAGTTGAGCACTGAGAAATCTATGAATGAAAGCTGGCAAGTTTGATTAGTCCTCTGGGAGTAGCGTTGCCTTCCTTCAGTTTTCATACCTACAAAATAAGATACACTACTGGTTTTCAGACTGTGCTGTACCTATGTTGGTAAAGCACGTAGGAAGAGCCATCAATCACATAAGTTTTAACTGAGATTTGATTGTGGTGTTAGTAGCAATATTTTAGGGGGACAGGGAAGATGCATTTTTAGAAGGCATTGCAAAGGATCACCATGTGAGAGGTCAGTCCTTAATTTCAGTGCAGTTTATCAGGCAGTTTGATGTAGTAGCTTAGGAGTAAATGTTTGAGGCAACTGGAAGTTACAAAATAAGATGAGATGGCTCTTTAGTGTATTTATCAACATAGATTCTTAAACATAGCCCAAAAAAATCCCTGTATTTAACTGTACTGTCTTATAATTGTGAGTTTATTAGTAAATAGTAAAACCATTCTGATTTTATAATAGGAAAAGTAAAACCTTTGAAAAAATCTAAATAGAGAAGAATCAACATTAGTTTAATTTTTATTTAATAAAAGGCACAGTCTGATCCTTGCTTTCATGGCATATTTTCAAAGGCTGAAAGGTCTTTACTGCTGGCAGACACCTAAGTTTCTTTACTACTTCTAGGAAAGTTTTCCACTTTATAATATATTCCAGTGGCTCCTGTGCAGTATTAAACCTTACAAATTGGTTGTGAAGGGGAGAAAAATGCTGACAAATCTATTGTGATGTACGAGCTATGGATTCCTTTCTATTAAAGAAAATTCAGACGACATTCATTTACTAGCAAAAGTTTTACCTATTCCTTCTGAATTGTACCTTTTTCTATATATTCAGTCCACGTGAGGAGCAGTGCTTTTGAATTCCTCGCAGTTGAGGAGAGGCATAGTACCTATACTTCTAGCTTCCTAAAATGAAATGCTGTATAATTTAAGACTGAAGGTTTCAGGCTTCTGCAGAAAAGTGAGTGAAACTGTAGATATCTAAGTCTGGATGAACAACTGAGCTTGAACTCCGGAGTGTGATCAGGTAGTGCTCGGCACATCAGCTGAGGTGATGTGTATTATTATAATTATAATATTGATATTATATTAATATTGAATATATAATAACACATATTATTATTATATTAAGTTACTACCCTTCAACTGTTTATTACTGTGCCCTGAGAGTTAATTTCAGTGTTAATTCTTCACTTGAAGAACAGGTGCTTTGTAGCATTTCAGTATTTTTTTTCAACTGTGATACTTAAATAATAAAATACTTTTTTTTAAAAAAAGATACTTTTATTTTGCTAATGGTAAATTAATAACTTCACAGATATACCAAGAACGGAAGGTTTCTTAATGTACCAATGACTAACAGCTAAAAGCTCAAGTCCTGTGAAGGGAGGGGCACAAGTATAGTTATTTCATTGTACTTCATTATTGGAAGAATAATGCTCAAGGAAAGAAAGAGTGTAGCTGCTAACTTGAGGAAACAAGATAGGTCTTTCCTTTTGCCTTTGACAGTCTTGTGCTTCTCCTCTTTCTGGATTGTGTGGTGGGTGAGACAAGTCAGCCTCTTTTCTGAAATGTAGAAGGCTTTGACCTGCTGGCTTGGACAAACCTGGGATGGTGATTGCCATCCTCTGGGTTTCTGGTGTCACAGAAGATGTCTTTGTCTTCAAAGCCTGCGCTAAGAGTTACACCTTTAACCTTTTCTTTCTTTAATACTATGTTTCAGGGTGCTAGTGGGGTGGTGTTGGCAAATCGGGAGGAGTATAGTAGGAAAATGGAAGAAATGGTCACAATATGGGATTTCATAGGTTTGGGAGGAGGTACGTGGTAATGCATTTTGGTTACCATCAAATATAAGATGGTTAATCTTTTTTCATTGTCCATGTCTATCAGCTGGGACCATCTTTTTTTAACAGTAGGGTGCCCTGTGTGTTTGGGCTCAGTTTACTGAAAGATAAGGACCAGGAATGACTTGGATATGGAAAACGGAAGCCTTGTGCAGGCAGAAGATGGACTGCTCTAACACATGTACGACTTTGGACAGAATCTGTAGAAGGACAAAAGATAGAAGAGCATTATGGATTGTGAGCTGTGTCAAGAGGATGAGGAAGAAGTGTTGTTTAGTTTTGGGGGAGCATGATAGTCAAGAGCTGGTGACAGTTCACAAGAGAATTTCTACTGAGCATGTGTATTTAATAAATAAGATAAATTACCAGTAAGTGGCACATATTCAAACTGTTCAAGTTTTGTTTCCTTGGTTTTGATGCTTACTCATGCCTACAGTAACACTGCTGTGACTTCAGGGAGAAGGGAGGGTGGAAATCCCACTAAAATTGTGGTTAAATTTCATTTTTAATATCTCCCAGATCATAGTCCCAGAAGTCTGCAATTTGCAAGGACAGGAACATAGAATTCCCCAGTGTGTATTCAAGATGATGGATTGGTTGGGTGTTCTTCAGTAGTTTGTCTCTTGTGTGTTTAAAATATAAAAGGACATGTAAAATCTTAATCAGTGTTCAATTAAGTATTGTTTGTGAGAGAGAAAAACTTTTCTGGACACTTGCTTCAAGAGGCAGTTGGAGAATGAGCACCTTTGAAACATTAGGGATGCCTCTGATCTTAGAAATCTATTTCCATTTATATACAGGAAACTACATATTACCTTCATGTAGCAGCTTTTCATCTTTTTAAGTAATGTTAGCCTAGTTGATTGACACATTTGAAAAAAAGTATTTGTATTGCTTTTTGAGATTGTTATTAAAAACAGGTGCCAAGAAAATAGAAGGTGTTTTTTTTTAAATGGTGAAAAGGTTCATGGCGGTGCTTAGGCCCTTCTTTTGAGATAAGCAGAAACTTTGCTGTGCAAGGCTGCTGGTAATGAGCTTGACTTTTATTATTGCCAGCTGAATAAGCAGCTAACAGAATTTTATATTAGTCTTACACCAGCTGGAGTCAGCACAGATGGCAGTAATAGTTTCCATCACTGGGCAAAGATAAATGACTGCTCTGTTGTAAAGATGGAGGAGTGTTAGAGATCCCAAGTAATCTATTTGCTAGTATTCATTAAGACACTGAGTATCTGTAAGACCAAGTCCTGAAGCAAACTATACTAAATTTTTGTGAACTTCATTATTATTGACAACCTTGATGTTAAGAAAAGCACCTTTTTAATAAAAAATAAACTTCGAGATGACAGAGAAGTGAAGTGTTTGTAAATAGACAAGGTGCAATGGATCAGATAGTGTGTATGTGCAGTTACAGTAAATTAGAATCATCTGTGTCTTGAATTTGGAGGAAAAAATGGAGACTGCATTGTTGGGAAATGTTTTCTTTTTCCTCAGCTTGTGGCGGAGGTGGAGAATGGAGGCAATGTCTCACATAGGGACTGCAGGAAGCTGCAAATAGAATAGTCAGTGTTTAGCACTGGAAGAAAAAAATCCTCTGATAGAAATTGAAGCTTAGATGAGGTGATTTAGTTGGAATTGGGTCGGAAGGCACTGGTTTCTGTTGGGATGGGAAAATTGTTGTAAATCCCTTATCACAATTTTCCGAGATTATGGAAGTAATTTGCAGTAATGAAGAATTGACGGCTTTTAAAAGCTCTTCAGGAATTAGTTTGCAAAAAAAAAAAAGTTCATGAAAGTAACTTCTCTGTTTTGGCTTTCTGTGAATACAAAAACATTTGAAATGTGTTTTCTGAAGAAGTGCATCTGTGTGTTGTTTTTTTTTTAAGTTTATTCCTTTTCCCTTTTTTTTTTTTATCCTCTGTGAAGACATGATAAAGTATATCTTTGTGATTATGCTTTACACTCTAAGTTGTGGGGTTTTGTATTCTATATTTCATATCTTTGTTCTATACAGTACCTTAGTGTTTTTGTTCAGCATTTTTTTAGATCAACAGATAATACCATCAATTCAAATAACTTTATGTACTTGGTGGTGAGACAGCTGTGCAGAAAAGATTATTCTCTGTTATCTTTGAAAAATGAGTAAATGAAGTGAGTGGTAAAGATACAGTAGTAACTCATTAAAAAAAACCCCAACCCCCCAGACTTAACTGTTTTTTGTTTATGGCATAGAGGAGAAGAAACCTTTAAATAATTTCTTTGACTGTAGAGCTCTTTGCAGGATGTGGGCAAAGGAAACAATTGAGCAACACTTGGAGGGCAAAGATGGGCTTTTCCTTTGTTTCCCTGCCAGAGTCACTGAGCCTTCCCTTGCTGTAGAGCACCGTGCAGAAGCTCTGGCATCTCACACAAGATGAGATTTACCCTACAGGGAAAATGGATTGAGCGTATATATTTGGTATGGCTTTGAATTACAGTTGTTCACGTAAGTTGTTAATGGTTCAGATGACATTTTGGAAGTATATTTCTAAGGTTGAGGTGTTTTAAGAGTTCTTAGCAGATCTCTCACTGTTAATCTAGCATTGCTGTTGACGATGAAAGAAGAGCGAAGGTAGCCTGGTCGTAGGTATGTCTGTCGCTGTTGAGTGACAGAGGTGCTCAAGGCTCTGTCTAACATTGCCGTGTTGTGCATCCCTTCTGGAGGACAGTTAGTGTAAAGGGGTTGAAGCCTAGCTTTGGGTTTATGTTCCAGGCTGTGCCAGGTTTTGGTACCAAGGTGAGGTGTGTGAGAACAGTAATCTTTCATTCATGGAAAGCTGGGGTATATTTCACTGTGGCTTCCTACAGGACAACTCAGGTTTGACCGTGAAAGTACAACGGGGACTCGCAGATTGCTGAGGGTTAGTCAGTGTATAGAGTACACAGTTTTATTTGTTACCTCCCCCACCCCTCTTCATGTGTGAGATGTGTTTCTGAAAGAGAGCTGATATTTGATCATGGTGAGACCTCTTAAGAAAACCAGTTTTGAGACAGCTCTTTAAATGGGCTGTATAGTTAAATTTTTTGAAAACAAGCTTAGAGAGATTTCAGGTTTGTAAAAACGTACTTTTAAACTGCTTAGTTATTTGGAAATTACTACTTATATTTTCCTATATTCTTTTCATTGCTATTCCTTCCTCAAACTAAAACATGCATTTCCAAAATCTCTCTTGCAGTCATTTGCTTATATGCCCCTCTGAAAGCTTAACTATGAGCTAGCTACTCATATTGTAGTAATGATAAAGTTTACTTTAGATACACTAAACTGCTCTCTAGGACTAGCATTGGATGGATTTTATTCCTTCTCTGGAAAATTAATGACCAAGATACCAAGTTTACCGAGGGTGCCGTCATTTGTCTGTTGTAATTATTTATCCCAAACCATGAAATTGATAAAATATGACTTTAATTTAAAGATCATGCTGGTTTGGGACCTGATGTGGCATGTGAAATTTCACCCCTTTTCGCAGACCTATGGTTTTGTAGGTGGGTGTTTGTCTACATTAGAAGGCTGCACAGCAGGGTAGAAGTACCCTTAGAAGCAGAAATAATGCTGTGTGTCTGTGCTCGTGGTACTATCCAAACTCAGATATTTTCCTGAAGCTCTCTGTTTTTCTACTCTTTCAACAGAGAAATTAACAATCTCTTTTTTTCCCCAGCCTTTGATTAGCATAGTAAATAAACTTGAGTTGTATCACTTGTTTATACAGGTCTTAATCAGAACTTTTTTTCACAGCTTTGCTCCATTTCCACAGAGCTTCCCTTTTACTGTAATTTGATGTTATGTTTGACCTGAAGTATGAAGCTTTCATGGGAACAGAAGGTCTGGGGGATTGTTCAAGGACTGGTTTGCTTTTGAAGCAGGATTCCTGGTTAGCTTTCATGCCAATAGTTAGACCGTGCCAATAAGGAAACAATTGCTTTTGCTGATAATTGTTCCTTCAAATGCTTGTTTGGGGCTGTTGCTTTAGAAGGACACATGCTTTGATGGAGACTATTACAGCATATTTCTATCACTTTTTCTGAGGAGAGTAATTTGGAAAAATATTAATAATTTGTGAGGTATTACTACAGTAAAAGAAAAGCTCTCCTGTGCCTCGCATATTTAAATGATGCTGACTGTGCAGTTTTCATGTTGTTTTGCTGTGGGTTAATCATTAATATGTAGTATATATGCATAACATGCCCCAGGACACAGACACATAAGTTGGTTAACCCATGGCATTTCAAGCTCTGTTTTGAAAGACTGCAGACACCTCATGAAACCCCTGAAGGTGATTTGTCTACAGATACGGGCCTAAGTGTATCTCTGGATGAATTCGGGCTGTATTTCTCATGCTTAAGGTCCTGCCTTTCAAGGCACAGCCCTCTGTTTCTCATTTCTGACAGTCTCTGGTTTGTATAGACACCTGACACCTGACTTGATCTAGGGTTATTGCTTGGACCGTGCCCTTTTCTGCTTTGGATTCATGAAGCACTATGTCTTTAAGTTCTTGGGAAATCTGGTAGCCAAGTACTGAAGGCTGATGAACCTAGCCAGCCATTGGATTAATTCATGTTACTGCAACTGGAAACGCTGTGTTACAGTAGCTTCTTCTGCTTTTTTTAAAATAACCATGTATTTTCCCTATGGAACAGACCAGGTGAGCTACACATTCTTTTCAAATATTTTAGAAAAGAAAACATTCTCTCACCTTGTATTTCTTTAATATTGATCTAAAATTGGATCCCATTATATGAACCTATCCTTGCATATAGAAGAGGACAGATCCAGTTGCTGCTTTGGCCTAAACAGATTTATGCTGAATTTCCAGTCAAAACCACCGGTGGGTTACAGAACTCCAGTGCACACCCTTATCTTCTGTTCATCACTTCTGACTGGACTGTTGCTCTGGAAACCGTTGTAATGTCGCAAGTGACTTCATTATGATTAAATGAGGGGAAAAAAAATAGAACAAAAGAGCACATTCCTGTTTCAACATGCAACTTGGAAACTGAAACTGTCTCACATACATTCTCTGTATTTCATAGCACTTTTTCGTAACAGGACACAGATCTGTCCTGCTAGTCAGGAATAAAATCTGTACTTTGAAATTCCTGTTCTTTATTTGCTTTAAATAAATTCTGTAATCAACTGATGTAATCAACAAGGGTAGCTGTTTTGGACTTTGTTAAAAGCTCTGCATGTATCTGTCAAAAAAGAACCAATTAGTATTTACACTTCCATCTTTTGTCCTTCACAGAGACTTAATTAGTTGTCTTAAACACTGAGAAAGCTGTAGTTTCCAATTATATACTTTATTTATATTTTATATTTCTTCTCCTAAAAAGGATTGCTTTATATTTATTTCCAGTATCTATATAATATCTGAGTTTCTGAAACAGGTCTATAACTGCAATGAAACAGAAGACTGTAAAAATGTGCCAGGATGCTGCAAAATTATTTGGCACTGGCTCAGCGTTATTACTCATCTAAAGGGATTTTTATGTCTTTTATGGTTACTTATGGTTTTTTTTTCTCAGTTTACATTTAATAGCTTGTCTGGTAAGTTAAATCTTTAATGCTGTATGGTAAATAAATAAAACTTGTTCATGACTAAAAAAGTGGAATACAGCATTACGGTTCCCTAGATCTGCCCCCCATCTTTTTTTCCTCTTACTCTCTAGAAGCTGCTTGCTGAAGGTTACCCAGTCTCTAGTTTTCTAAACAGTGAAGTCTTCTATCCGTGCAGCTTGTATTCAAAAAACATATAATGGTTGGTGAGAGGGAGGAGAATACCAGATTGGTAGCTCTCCAGGGGTGCTACCACTACCTGGCACAGTGGCACATGCTGTGCTGGCTGGATGTCCAGCTAATTAACCCTGACCGTCCTGCTGGTCCTCAGCTGCTGGGTTGCTCACTGCTTTCTGTGGTAGCATGGTGCGCTGGTGGTCACGCGTTGGTACTTTGCTGCCAATCTCTCCAGAACTAGTTTCTGAGCTGTGGCAGCCTGTCCTTGTTCTGGGTCTTACGATAAAGGGGGCTGCCTGCTGCTCGCTCAGGGATGTGCAGTCACCTGCACTGACATTCAGAGCGCTCCTTGCTACTCCTCCTCCTGTGCAAAGGTGAAATCAGTAATAGGTCTGCGAAAGTTCGAAAAGTCTTGGCATACACGTTGCCATTAAGACTTCAAAGATAATGACAAAGCTGAGGGATGTGCGTACAAGGAGAACTAATTTCAGTCATGTTGCTCCCAGGAACAGCTTGATAGGTGCCACCACAAATTAAGATGATGAGTTTGGGACACATGTTTAACTCAGTCTTTTTTTTTTTCTTTTCTCGACCTTCATTTATTCGACTTTTTTGTTGTCCTGGTGGGGTGCAGTGAATGAAGTAGTTGACTTGTGAAACAGTGTAACAGAAGTGGCTGAAGTATAAAAGTAAGTGGGGTGAGGCGTGCTACACGGACACGAGTAGTTTTTTCTTTGGCTCTATCTATATGAATTGCTTAAATTGACATTTGAAGCCACTGATAAACTTTAAAGTCATTAGTAGTTCCAAGTAAATGGCCATTTTCTTCCCCTAACACTAAAGCCTGCCTCTTTTGGCAAAGCAAAATGACTAAGCCTATCCTGAGTAATACATGAATTATCTTTTCCATTATCTCTCAGGAAGTTCAGATTGTTGCTAAAACCTTGCGTACTACTGATCTGCTACCTGAGGAATGTGTCCACTCCCTCTATTGTATAAATACGTGGTGTAACTGTTAAGATGAATCTGTTGTTCAGTTCTTTCTGGAAAAATAATTAAAGGTATCAAAACAGTACACTGTCTTGTGCAAAGCAATGATTTTCTCTGAATGTATGTTTTTATAATCTATGTAGGTAGATGTAGATGAGGAGCTTAACTCTAAGAATCTTTGCATAATATCACGTGTCCTTTTGCTTTTGTTGCTGGAATCCTAGGTTAATTTCTGAATCATAAATTCTGATTGCAATATAAAGACAGCCACTTAGGTATGCTGTGTCTGAAGAAGCTCTGGAGTAGGACTTTATTAAGGGAAGTATTGTGAATATGGATATTCCTGGATAAATCAAATGCTGATAACAATACACGCAAAGTGTACATTTGTTCAATTGGAAGTCCATCACAGTAGTCCTGTGAATTATCATCAGTTTAATAAATGACATGGGGTGTGTAAATAGGTATTTAATTCACAAAATTCAGGCAGTCCTATTTTCATTGCATGCTGAATATGCTGAACATACTTGATATTTTTAGCAGATACACATTGTACTGAGACACTGTAGTTGTGAGAGGCCAGCTCTTTCTGAATTGCTATTTATAGGCCGGCCTGGAATGCTCACATGATGATACTGTTTGTAGTCTTGGGTATTTAAATTGCCAGCAATGCTATGGCAAAGAGCTTCTCAGTATTTCCATTATACAATTCTGTTTCCAAGCCATATACCTGGTGCCTAACATAAAGCTTGGTTTGGAGACTGGGGATGTACCTCCTTTGCAAGTGGAATAAATGCAATTGTCTTGTTTTTGAAAGAGCTATGTGATTGCAGTGACTTGTGTATTTCATTATTGTGTTGCTACAACAAATATTAAAACACATGGAGGTTAAAACAGGATCTGAAAAGTATTCATGGAAAAACGGTCAAAGAACAGACAAAACTGAAACTTAAAGGTTGCAGTTTGTATGTGAGATCACTGTAGTACAGTGGAGTTCAAAATGTCAAAGGCACAACAGATTTTGAGCTGGGTTAGTGAGGCCCTGTTGAAAATATAGGCCAAAATTAACATTGGCAATATGTCAGCGTTTTGTTTCAAAGTGTTCTTTAGTTTTATTAGCTTAGGTTCTTGCCAGTTCTTCAGCACAGTGATTAAAAAGAAGAAAAAAAAAAACCCCCAAAAAAACACCAAAAAAAAAGAACTTGATTTGAAGAGAGTTAGAAAAGGAGGAACAGAACATAACCAAGGTAGCAGGAAAAGAGTACTACTTATGTAGTTATAATAAAGTACATAAAGGCAAAAACCAATTATTTTTTTTTTTTTTGGTTTTGGCTCTTTAATGGCATTTTTCTGTCTGCCTTCTACCTAGCCTGTTGTTTTTTTGCCTGTCTTGCTAAAATGGCTTGGATTGCTTACTTTTCACTTTAGGGTATTGATCTTTGGTTAAGTGAGGTAAGGCTTCCCTGTGTTCGTCTTGTAAAGTATTAAAGGCTGAATTTTGTATCTTCTGTATTTACTAACCTTCAGTTTTATTCTCTAGTACCATTCCACCAGCTTAATTTACAACACAGCGAGATGTGAAGAAGCAGCTTTGTGTAGCAAAGGGTACTTTTGTGCATTTAAACTTGGGGCTTACAAGCTAATTAACTTGGTCCTTCTTAATTTTAGTTTAAATTTTGAGAAATCTTGCTGGTCAGCTTTTGGATCTTGAGCACTTACTTTCTGTTCTAAAGAATTCATCTTTATTACCAAGTTAATCTCAGTAACAGTGGGAGGGAGGAGTTAAATTTTTTTGTGGGATCTCCTATCATCTCTTCTAGTTGTTCTTATAAAGCTCCAAAAGCAGCTTCAGAAGTTCACCTGCATTAAAAAAACCCTTACATTTACTAATAATCTTCTTTCTAAAGTCACAGTTGCTCAGAAGATCTATTTTCCGCTGGTTATGAGTAGAAACTCAGCCATTATATTCTCAGAGTGGTGTATTGTTACAACACTGAACAAATTGTCTTACAACAACAGCAAATGTGATACTTGAAAAAAGGATATTTTTTATAATTAGGCCCAGGCTTTTACAATTAGGTTTGTGAACATTTCTCCCGACTTCAGGTGCACAGAGCAGTATCTTGGTGCTCCATTCTCTTTGCTTAGCACCACACCGCTGTGACAGCATTGCTTGTCAATGCAGATTTTGAAGAGGCTATTTTATGTTTGCTCTTTACATGTCTCTTCTGTTAAGGTGGTCCTCTGAAGCAGCACGCCTGGGGGACAGAAAAGGCAGTAGCTATGCTTGTGCAGGCATGAGTCCGCAGTGCTGTCTGTCACTTGTGTCGAGATTGCAGTTGAGGGGCTGTGGATTCATCTGTCGCCCTTTATACCTTCAGCCACATACGCAGGGACCTTTGCTTACGGGTGCTCCCGCTGCTGCAACTAGGTCCTGTGAGGTAAAAGTTGGAGATACCGAGCACTATCCGCTTCTGCTGCCTACCACTGGGATACACGAAGAGATGACCGCTGGTTGTAATTTTCTTCTCTAAGGAAAAAAGAATCTTTCTCTTCCATTTGCCCTCCTATTCTCCCCTTCCCCTATCCAAAAGGTTGAAGAATTAATTCATCATGCTTGAAATAAAGAATGAAGTCATTTTAGAAAGGGGATTTAAGCGTGGAATCCCCATTAACAGAACAAAGTCAGGAGAGGATTTGGTGAGACTTCTTGCTGTACAGAGGAGGCCCTCCCTCCCTCCCTCTAAAGGAACTAGTATGGTACCAATGATTATTCAGTTTGACAGACTGGGATTATGTTTGATTTAATGTATGCAATATTGTCTTCCAGAGAATTTTTTGAATGAGAGAGGATTTAATAATTCTTGATGCTTCCTGCAGTGCTCTACAAAAATTATCTCTATTTGTAACTGCCCAAGAGTCAAGAGTTGCTGTTCTCATAGTAGCTAACCTACTAACCTGGAATATCTTCATACAGATTAGTTCAAAAAAAGTGCCATTTGGAAAAGCTAGGTTTCTGTTAAAAGGTGGGGGTTTTTTACACATTGTATATGTATACAAATTACACATCCGTAAAAAAATGTATAAAATTTTAATGTATTCCTATTTTTTGCAGTTAACTTATTTTTGGCTTAGCTTGACAGTAGTTTTTATACAACTGCTGTATAACTAAAGGAAATACTATATTGAGCTTTTAAGTTTTGATTGTACCTGTTAGGGGCAGATTCCACTGCCTAAAAAGAGGGGGGTTAAAGACACATTAAATATGATATAATTGCTTTTCTGTTGACTAGTTTGCTACAAGTGTTGCACAGAGGAGTAGATGCAGGTGTGTTCAGTAAGATATGCAGAGAACATTCGTTTTTGTGGCAGGTGGCACAAGGTACATTAAGTAGAAACAGAATTGCAATCCCAAAATGTAGCAGCTTAGTTTATAGTATAGTAACCGAGATGGAAAGATGTGCCTGTATCCGGAGGAAGCTTTTGTATGTTTCATTTATCTTGATACTCAGTGTTTAGGAAGTGAGGGATAGAAAAAGCTAAGATGTCTGTAAGATTATCCATTCCAACCTACTAAGAAGACAACTGTGAATAAAGCAAATATTTTTGGTCCTTTATGAGGCAAAAATACTGTCTCTAGCCTAGCATTTTTCCTGGAGTAGTATTTCTTAGATGCAGCTTTTGAATTGGATGATGCCACAAATCTTTTTGTAGCATATTAAAAATAATAAATAAAAAAAAGGAGTATTGAATATAGCTTCATGTCCCAAGCTTTAGATTTGATTGAGCAGACAGGTCCTAAGGTAGAAGGATATTTTTGCTGTATTTCACAACTCGGTACTGTCGTTTTGTTTGTTGACTTTGTATTGCCCTTTTTCAAATTGCTGTATTTTTAAATCTGCAACTTTTTCTTCTGAAACAATGGTTAATGGTGTTTTAATAATGGTATTGTTGTTTCAGGTAATTGGAGAAAGCTGAAGGTCCCTTCCAAACCATTTTATGATTTTGCAGTTAACTTGTCAACACTGTTAATTTATTTAAAAAATAAGTGTCTAGCAAAAGTATTGATAGCATTTTAAAGTCAGACTTCATTATTTTCTGCAGTGTTATTCAGCAATTCCTACGTGTGTGGTATTGGGTGGATAGTTTGGCTGAGGTCTTGCACATGATTTTGTCCTGTTTGGAAAGGACATACTCTTTTTGCATATGTTAAAAGACTTCTGGAAGATTCAAAATAATTTTACAGGTTCTAGTGAGTTATTTTAAGCTAACGCACTGATATTTGTGCTTCAAGTGTTTTGGAGGAAAAGGAGCCAGTCACAATCCACGGACTGCAGCTTTTGATTTCTCTTGGTTCATAAGAATCACAGACTCTGTAGGGATGAGCCACGTGTTCAACTAAAATCTTCTTCCCAAGCCTGCACATCTCACACGGAGTACTGAAGACATCTCTGTTTGGTCTGGTATTTCATCAATAAATGAACTGGAGAAGGGGTGAGTACTGGTATGACAGAATATATTGGCAGCCCTGTGCTGCTGCTGTTGTTGGAATGTGGCAGCCACAGAAAGCTGTGGGAGGACCTTCAGGTGGGTTGTGGCTGGCTGATAAAAGGGTACGTGAAACTCGCTGTGAAATTCAAAACTCTTATGACCTTACGTACCCAGCCGTGGCTTCTGGACTCCCTGTTCTCAGGAGAATTATCTTGGAGTTATGCTTGTTCTAGGGAAACAAGCTTAGTGCTCAGCAAATGGGTGAAAAACAGCAAGGGACTCTTATGTTACTGGGGAAGCATGTTGGGAAAGATTGGGGAATGAGGGAGGAAGCTTCATGTCTTTGCAGCTGCAAAGTGATCTTGACTGCTGTGCTTTATTCTGGCCCTCCTGTCCCAAAAAGGTGTGCTGGAGCTAGGGAGAAGTAGAGAATGGCAGTAAGGGTGGTGAGCTTACAGACTGCTTTTACAGGGGGAATCAAAAAAAAAAAGTGAGAGGTCTTTGGTCTAGAAGATGACAGCTGGGGAGGGGAAGAAGGGGTATGGTTGAGATCTGCACATCCGTGAATAGCAGGAGGAATGATTCACTGCCTGCTACAGGAACTGTGGGGCTTTGCCTTAAGTTATCATGGGGTGGGTTCAGAACAAATACAAAGATATGCCCATAATTAAACTGCAGACTTTGTGACAGGATAGTGTCACTTTTTAAGGTCCATATGATTAAAAAAATGTTTAGGTAAATTAGTATGGGAGACAAAAGGCTGTTAAGCTCAGGCATACCAGTTAATTTTGTCTCGAGTTTCTCGTTGCCTGTGGCAGGTGGGAGTGCCTATGTTCTGCAGCTGCACCAGGCTGCTGCTGAGTTTTCTGCTGTGTTCATCAGGTGTCTTCATTAACAGGTCTGATGACTGTCAGAGGCAAGATCTGTCCCTTGCGTGGTATGCCAGCGGCCTAGCTGTTAGCACAAGTTCTCTCTCCGGGGTTCATATTCCCAACTGCATTCTGACATTGACTGTGCACGTGCCCTGCATTTGCTACAGCTGATTTCTGGTTCTGTAAACTGAATCAGTGAAGATAATTTTTAAAACAAAGAATGGCAGAACAACCTATTGCTCCCTGCTGATGCTCCGACCCCCTCGCCCTGCAGTTATCTGTCAGGGTGTAGCTGAATGTGACAGGCTGTGGCATGGAGCTGGGAACAAGAAGCTGGAGAAGAGCAGAAATTTCTTAAACTGGCTTTGCCTACTGTAGGATTGTGGTGAGGTATTCTTAGGGCAACTGTTGCCAATTCTGTTAGTCTGAAGCTTACTCATTCTACCTCAGACCTGAAACAGAGCATGCAACCCTTGAAACCCTACCTGTTTTTCCTCCTCCCCCATGCCCTGCGGAGATAAAACTATTTCACCTGTAGCCTAATTAAAGATACAATCTGTGCTTTCAAAGTTTTCCCTTCTCTGTTTCTGAGATGTTCTGGGAAAGAATTTGCTAGCTAAAGTAGTTCTTCAGCTTTCAAATATTAAGCAGTTTCTATGGTTCTTGCCACCTCCTTTCTTTCTGATCTCCAATGCAAACAGGATTTTGTCATAATTCATCTGTTTGCAATCCACAGAAAACCTAGGCAGTGGTTCTTCAAGAGTGCTGTAGGAATATAGCAAAGGGTAGAAGGAGTTAGGCTTTCTGTGCAAAAATATTTTTGTTTCTATGAATATACATATTTTCCAAACTGCTTAAATGTGAATGTTACTTCATAAGCAGTATAGTGTGAATACAACATAGGAACTATGCCATTCTAGAAGACAGTAGAACCTCTTTTGGAACGTTCTCTGTGTTTCAGATTCACTATGCTTAAGAAATATGAATTCAAACTGTTTTGAAGTTAAGATGGCCAGTGGACTGCAGTCCTCTATGTAAAAATGTACTTAAAGCTAGGAGGGAATCGTAACACATGAGAGCATGCGTAGAAGGCTGAGTGGGATTGAAGTGCTAAGTTACAGAATACTGTTGATAAAAGAACAAATAAATTTCTTCAATATGAAAAATCGGGAAAGCTTTCTGGACAGCAGGAGAATGAATAGTCTTCCATGAGGCAGAACAACATAACTGACTTTGAATTGTTCAGAATCGTCTCAAAAGACTTCTTGGCATTGTTGCCTTTGATAGTTGGAGACTACATGACCTGGAGATCCTTGCTCTCTGTTTTACTGCTTTATTCAGCCAGTTAATGAATATTGGCAGATGGATCTCACTTTTCAGCTGTAAGAACAGACATAACTGACTTTTTTTGTTTCCAGTCTTTTCAGGAAATACTGAAAATACATTTCAGTTCTTAGGTAATTCTTTGATCGCATTGACTTGTGCACCGTAATATATTGTGATGTCCTTCTAGATTTTCTTAAAAGCCATCAATGTCTATGAAGTCTGAGATTACTTCTGTTTCTCTTATGCTGTCTTGTAATGCTCACTGAAACTGTGTTCTTGCTGTGCTTGTGATCCTGTGCTTCCTATGTCCACATTTATTCTTTGAAATAAACATTTCTTATATTGGTAGCTGCTTGTTATACTTGCACCTGCAGTTTAACTTTTAACTTACACTGTAGTATTGGTGTATGTTTTCAGACAAATTGCAGTTTTTATGGGACAGAGGCTTTTTTTGTGTGTATTGTAAAAATGAAGTTTATTTTAATCAAACAAATAATTATAAATTATGCCCCTTTTCTAAATGTGAATGAGACACTACAATTGCTTGAATTTGGCCGTGAACACATTCTCCACCGAGGCACTTCAAAGGTACATCGGTCTTCCCTTAACTTTATTGGCAGAGTCTCTATGTAAAGTCAGCATTAAATCAACTTTGTCTGTTTTAACCATTCATGATATTTCTGACTTGCACATGCAAAATTTTTTTTTAAGAATTACTCGGAATTTGTACCTTATCCCTTCTGGATTTTACTAAGAGTTTTCTTTCAGACTTTGTCTTTAAGCATTTAATTTGCATTGGAGCTGTAAAGAACCGTGACATTCTTAGCAATGACTGAGGCGATCTGCTTGAACTAAAGAAAATAGAGAGTAAATTAAACCCCCTTTACCTGCCAGAGCAAATTAAAAGTTGTTACTGTGGTGTTAAAGTAGTACTGTCCAAACTCGTTCACTGAAAGTAGGTGAAACCTGGATGCCAGCCCTTGCCTGATAGTGTCACTTGGATGAGCACAATGAATAACATTCTTCACGGCAGACTGTCTTTTTGGAGATGTGAAGAAATTTCAGAAGTGAAAAACAGGTGTGAAACCCCACTGAAGGTTGCTGGTCTGCCACAAACTTTATATTTCATGTTGAAAGTGTTTTTCTGTGAAACTGATATATATGGGTTGGTGTGGGGAGCACATAATCTAAGGATTTTGGGGTATTTTTTTATTGAGTTTAATTGACCCAAGTCTAGGATGAAAGTAATGGTTACAAATTCTCTAATCACAAACATTGCAGATCATCTCTTATACTAATGTTCATGCTGCTACTCTAAGATGCTGCTACTCTAAGCCACAACATCTTAATTGATTTTAGCATTTTTCACAGAGAGGTTGAGGTTGGCAGGGACCTCTGGAGGTCATCTGGTCCACCCCCCTGACGTGGGCTCCACAGGACCATGCCCAGACAGCTTTTGAGGATCCCTAAGGATGGAGCCTCCACCACCTCTCTGGCAAGCTGTGCCAGTGCTCAGTCACCCACAGTGAAAACGTGTTGCCTGATGTTCAGGGGGGATTTCGGCTTGTGCCCACTGCCTCTGGTCCTGTCACTGGGCACCACTGAAAAGAGCCTGGCTCTGCCCTCTTTGCCCCCTCCCTTCAGGTATTTATACTCATTGATAAGATCTCCCCCCTTGAGCCTTCTCTTCTCCAGGTGGGACAGCCCCAGCTCTCTCAGCCTCATGGGAAAAAGGCTCCTGTTTCTAATTTTATTTTTTTTTCTTTTTAATTTGCCCCCCAGTTCTGTCCTCCAGCATGTAAAGCCAGGCTTCCTTGAGAACATTAATTCAACCATTTAGGATACAGTTCTATCTAGAAAAAGCATTTGCATAGTACTGGATTGGAATATCATTTGGGTCTTTTAATCTGTGATCTGTTAAGGTAATATATTTCAGTCATAAAATGATCTCTGTTTTTTTTAGCCCTGGAAAGATGTTAGGCCCTTATTGTTGCTACAGGTCTAAATATTTCCGATTTTGTTGTACATAAGTGGTGTGTACGTCATTTTTCAGTCCGGTAAAATTTACGGGTCTTGTTTATTTTTCCACAGGGCTAGTTGTAGTGGTTGCAAAGAAGTTTGGAGTGTTTGTCACTCCTCCCATTTATGCCTTACTGTGTGGCACGTGGTGAGAGGGTGGTTGTCATTACTGCCAAGTGCATGTTTAACTACATGCGTAACATCATGCCTGCTAGGGAGGTCTTGCCTGTAAGCTTTGCTGTAAAAGAAGGAAATGTTTTTGGCTCAAAGCAACATAATGTTTATACAAACCATCATAAATTCACGGCTTACTGGGGAAGGGGGAGTCTGTTAAAATGGGTTGGTTTCACCGCCCCTGCTGTATAGGGGTGTTCTCTGGCAAGGTATTCAGCCCAGTAACACGTTTACCCCTCTGGTGCTTACTAGGAAGGCATCTACCATCTGTCTGAAGCCCTCATGGAAAATCTGGGTGCCATTGCAGTTGCCACCCTTCTCTGCTGGAAATTATCTGTTCTTGGATCCTAGAAATGAGTTCAGGTTGTGCTTTTGCCGGCTAGGTTCAGTAACTTAGTGCTTGATGTCCTCTCTTGGTGAAGATTGTTAGCTGACTTGGCAGTTGTTCTCCTTTTGTTGACTGATAAACTTGGAGCATACACTGAAGAATTTTTCTAGCCTTTGGGGTAACTTTTGTGGTTTGTTTCACGGGATGCTAGGTTACTAGAGCTACCTAGATTACTGCCTAAGCTTTGTAGAGATCAGTGAAGAGATCTCTATAGAGATCTTAATTGTATGAGTGCTATACAGGAATAAAGTCTCCTCAGTACTTTTAGGTGTTAGTCCTGCAACAGTCGGGAGACCTTCCTCACTTTGTCTGTTTATGTAGAGCTGATGTGAGTTTACATTCTTAGTGTATTGTTCCATACAATAACCTTTTCTTATCCCATGAATCATTCTCATTTTTCTCTGCATAGTGTCCACTTTCTGGCAAATGGTAGCAGTTTTTAATGCTGTCTGTTAAAGCAAATAATGTCTTCTCAAAGTCACCAAAATAGCTGGTGTGGCAGCCAGCTGAGATAGACTCTCTTCTGCAACATACTTTTAGTGAAGTGATGGAAATTGCTATGCCAATGTGTATTGCCATCAAACCTGGGGAAAGTTTTATTTTTGATACAAATTAACAATCAGTATTTTCTTTCCAAGTTCACTTAATATTCACATCACTAAAAACATAAGCTAGGATGAAACAGAAATAGTGATTTGTGAATTTTGCTGCATGTCAGACAACTTTTTCGTACTACTGTTAAATCTAAAGAATGCTAACATACATTTGCAGAGCTGCGTGAAAGGATGAAGTGTCAAGCCTGATTAGCATCTCTCCTGATATCTCATTAGTAACATAAAGTAGATGAAATTTGAATGATAGTTTTCCCTGTTGTGGTAAAGGAATGTGACTGTGAGACTTGGGGGTCCTTGCCTGTTGTCCAGCCTGAACATGTGCATTGCACAAACACCTTCAGTGACTTCTTAACTATATTCTTGTGCTGATTGAATAAGAAAGAATATGCTTACCGCTCAGCAAAAAGTGATTTTTTTCTCATTTTTTTCTTTTTTCCACATACTGAGATAAGGTGTTAGAACCAAGGTTCAGATCCAGTTACTCAGTTAACATCTACAGTTCATCCTTCCTGTAGTCTTTCCACTGACTAGAGATCTTCTGTCTTGACCATCGTCAGCGAAGCTGCTATTCGCTGTTTGTATCTCTGTAGCAAATTGTAATGCTTGCATTTTGACCAGGCAAACTAACAAAGTCAAATTTAATTTATTAATTGCTGTGTTGCTTGTCAGATTTCCTTCAGATACATTTGAAGGTGGTTTGTTGTAGAAGAATGGCTGCAGAAGCATTGCCTTAGAATCTCTGAAGATCTGCACAATCCAGGCCTGGTATTAGAATAGGCCTGTAATCAGAATTGTACTGAAGTTGCTGTGCTGAAGTTAACAAGAAAGGTAGCCTTGAGCTACTCTTGAATCCTGAGACCAAGTAATTATGTTGCGCCAACAGGCCGTGGCTGTAACAAGCTACAGCTGCTGGGAAAGCAGGTGCAGGGCCAAGAAAGATAGGGACCGGTATGGGAAAATAGGGAGTAACAAACTACAAGGCTGAAGCACAGCAACACAATTAGCTACATGGATAGAATGCTTATTTTAGTCATGATAATTAGGGGTGTGAGAACCGCGCGCATTTAGAGACTACTAACCAATTACATTTCTGCTTTACGAATATGCATGTGTATCGGTTCTATATAAGTAGTGTTAGAAACTAATAAATTTGAGCAAGATGCATAACTCATATTGAGCGTCTTCTTGACTCCGGCAAACCCTTCTTCCAGAAGTTTGTCTTGCAATAAATGCTGTATACAGTGATAAAATAGCAGTATATTTTTCAAATAGCTTTGAACATGACCTGCACAAGGGGTATATCTTCACTACAGCTTAGTGTTTTGATGGTTTTTACAGATGGCATTTCTGAACAAGTTTCTAGGGAGCAGTAGTGTTGAAAGGGAACGTTTTCCGTTAACATTGGAGACTTACTGAGGTAGTTAATAGCGCAAGTAGCTAACCCAAGTGACTGGGTGGGTGGGTGTCAGTCAACAGAGCTGGCACAGAGCTGAAATGCCAGTTAATGCTTGGGGTGGTGTTCTCCTCGAGAACACTAGTAATAAGTGCAACAGGCTAAGAATAACGGTTGCCTAATAAATGCCACAGTAATTTTACTAACATTTCTAGAATGTGTTTCCACATATATTCCAGAACTACAGTATGTTTGCCCTGACAGCTGTTGCGTTGCATTCAGGCTAAGAATCGTTCGAGACTAGTCTTAAGAACTAATAGAGCTTGGCTTCAGAGACTGGATTTTTTTTCCCCTCCCTCTTTTCCTTATCCTGATTAGTTAGTAAAAATCTTCATTATTTAGACTCTTTTGCAATCAGTTTTATTGGAAAGGAGGGAAAAAGAACCTGCTTCAAAAGGACCAGGGGTATTTGGTAGCATAACTATCATTAATAGGAATCATTAGGTAGACTTGCCTTTCTTTGCCGTTTTGTTATGTTAGATGTTAATAAGAACAAGCTTAATATACTTTGATTGTGGTTATGCTGTACTTAAATAGGTGTAGCAGGTTTTCATTACAATAACTACAGTCTTGGATAAGTATTGAATGAGTATGGTTAAAGACTTGGGGAGAATAGATTATTTAATGTGGTAGTTCTGGATGGGGTCTCAGCTCTCAGGATTTAGTTAAGTTCTTTTATTGCAGAGCAGGATGAGAATTTTAGTCAGTTTTTGCCTTTTCAGTAAAATGAAACAAACTGCAATGAGATTTTTTTTTTTAATTTTTATGTAGGAGAATAGAGAGAATTACTATATTTTTAGTGAACTTTCTAGCAAAGCAGTAACATTTTCTGCTTGTGGGCGGTGGCTGCTCTCCTAAGCTGATTGCTGATTTCAGAGTGGCGTGCTGTTGCATGCAGGACAGGTATCAGCCCTTTTTCAGGCTGTCAGTAAAAGTTGTTTTTATATGAACACCAAGGCTTCTGTGTAAAGATTAGAACCACTTGAACTTCACGTCAAAATTGCTGGCATTGAAATAATAATGCTTTGGGCAGTAAAAATAATTTGAAGGCAAGTTAGGGACTCATGGTACTCCAGGGCAGTTGTCACTTTCTGTTTTCCATCTTGTAAATGTCAGAATATAATGCCTTTCACTTATTTTAATGAGGTTGTGTTGGTTTCATAACTTTTTTTTGGGGGTGGTGGGGGGTGGTGGAGTTAGTTTATAATTTCTGTAGTGAATGTTCTTGGAGTGGAACCTTGTTACATGAAATATCCAGGCATTTTCTAGGTTTTTGTGTCATGGAAGTCACTACTTCTACTGAATGTCTGTTTTACTTAACTTGCACTGCAGGATTTGTCATTCTGATTTCAGGGTCTGACTTTTCTCTCTTTCCATATGGTGGGTTTGCAATGAGTAGCACAGCTTCCTGAGAAAGTGTTTCCATAAAGTGTGAGAGTGCGATGTTATTTTTATAATTTTTATCATATGCATCTGTTTCTGGTGGTGTTTCTTGATTATCATGAGCTACTACTTTATTAGGCAGGCACTTCTTCAAATTGCTTTGCTTGTGAAAATGTTTTTCTTTTGCTGTCCTTCAAGGGATTTTGTCATCTATAGAACAGACTTGCTGGGTAGGAGGGTTAAACAGATATGCCTTACGCAAGAATATAAAATAACTAATTATCTATATTTGTGTATGTATGTGTGCTCATACAGGATGTAAAGTAACTCCTCCAGGAATCCTAGTATTGAACTGTGATGCCCAGTTCATTAGTCAGCTCTACAGGAGGTGCCCCAGCCAAGCACAAAGATGGGACACAGTTCTCTTTAAGGGCATTGCCCCTGACATTCCTTTGATCTACTGCATTTAGAAAACAGAAGGGGGAAATGGGCAAATAAATGTTCTTTTTCTGTGCTCTTTGTAGAGAAAATGGTGTATTGCCAGTAGTTTGAGGTACACTGTCATCTGAAACTGTTAACTGTGACAGACCACGATCTTTTTCTAGGTAGGTGCTTCTGATGAGTACAGTGCCCATTAATAATATATAGGCATGCTCTTTAAGATGCTTGGTATCAAGCCTTCATGTATCAGCCTGCAGTGATAAACCATGAGACAACGAAGGGTCCTAGAGCTGTGTGACCGTACTGTGAAAGATAGGAGAAACAGCATCTCTTTGCTTCTACATAATTTACGCCGTTTGCAGGGGGGAGTGCTCAATGTCTGCTGTCTGTGCTGCAGCCACTCTGAAAGCTTTATATATTTGGATAAACAAACAGTACAGTTACTTTGATCCATTATGATGGTCCTACCACTGGTTTGTTCCCTTGCACACTGCCTTGGAGTGAGGCAAACATGCACTGCTGGGGATATTCCCAGCCTGAGTTGTCAGGCAGCCTGATGCAAAAAAAATAACAAAAAATTTAAAACCACTTAAAAAATACTATAATATTTGTTTTGAATAGCTGGTCTTTAGATTCCAGAGATGCTGGAGTAGCGGAATGTAAAAAACACTGATTTTATCTGTTGGGATGATCTTTTCAATGTGCTCGACTTATGCTTACAGAGGAAAGAACATTTGATTTTTCAATTCATCATATAAAAACCTGAAGGCTTCCCTCCCTTTTCTAGTGTGTTGGTAGTTGCTTGTAGTAATTATTTTGACCCATGATCATGAGGAGTACATCGATGACTATATAGCCACTACATGTAAATACTTAATTATATATTAGGGAAAACAGCGAGTACTATGAATTTGCTGTGGTTGGACATGTGACGAGAACAAAAAGGTATTTCAAGCTCAGATGTCTTGGTTGATGATTTCTGGTTTAGTCAGCTTAGAAGATCAAGCTGCCAAAGTCCTGTGGTTCATTCATCATCTGGTTTAGATACTATGTGCAGTTACTTAATGTAGCCAGTTGTTATTGCTTCATCTTCATTAACTAATTGTGAGAAAGGAAAAGAATTCACCAAATACTTTCCAAAATGTGAACTAATTATAGTACAACTATGACCTGCTTGGCTTCTTAGCACAGCTGAATTGGGGATGAATTGGGCTGTGTGGATGTTGTTCTGAAGAATCTAAGACCTGTTTTTCAAAGATGCCTTGTCTTCTTCAATGTGAAGTACCTGATTTTACACCTACGTTCTCATTTTTAAATGTACCTTGGCCCTCCTGAAGGTGACTTTCTTGATTGGGGATGGGTGGGGTGGTGAAACCACATTATATGGAAGGAGAAGAAAAAACAATTCTTTCAAGATTTTTGATGTATAAAATGTTCTTCCTTCTGGTGGAAGTGACGTTTGGTTGGGAATGCTGACAACACTTGCTAAGGGACTAAAACAGGTGCAAGTTCTGAAAATTATTAAGTCTTTGATGGCAATATCGTCTACTTCTGGATGCTCGCAGTGCAAGAGTGTCTTCTGTGGCTTCCTATTGCATGGCCCTAGTTTTCTAGTCAGAATATGTAATGCCAGTTTATATTAACTTTTTGTGTGACAAAGGGAGGCTTCCATGAAGTCACAGAATGGTCAGGGTTGGAAGGGACCTCCCTGCTAAAGCAAGTTTGCGTAGAGCATGCACAGAATCATGTTAAGGTGAGTTTTAAATGTCTCCAGAGAAGGAGAAATAGTGTAGGTAGTTTAAAAAAAGGGGGGGGGGGGGGGGGGGGGGGGCAGGAAAAGAAGAAACAACCTTTGCTGCTGTTAAACTACTAGCAAAGCACACTCCTTGTGTGCTGTCACAGGCAGTGGGTGGACGGTAGAGAGAAAATATGGATGCCGTCAAGAAGCCTTCTTATTCATGTTCTAGCACAGAACATGAGAAATGACATTTTGCTAATCACTTCTCTCCATAAATGTGAGAAGCATTATGAGTTTAGTTTTAGCAAGAGACAACAGGGAATAATGCAGTTTGCATTAGCACAGAGCTTTCTAGAAACTTGTTTTCTCCATCTGGATAGAGATTTCAGGTGGCTATGCACTCTGTGAACTTGATGTGTGTTAGCCAAGCAGGACAGGAGAGGCTTAGTGCTGCGGTGAAAGTTAAAGCCTGAGTAGGTAACTGCAGCAGACATACTGCTCAGTAAAGGTAGAAAATTATTCTAGTGATATTTTACCAAAGCCAGAATGACTTAAGGTCAAAGACAGGAAGAAGTTCAGAAGCTCGGTGCTCTTTGTGGTCATTGAAATTCATACTTTGCCTCTGACGTGTGAGAATATTTGTCAGGCTGTTGGTGGTATTTACCTTTGGTTTTGAGTTCTAGGCATGTGAGAGAAGTCAGTCTTCCATCCGAGTGTGCAGATGGAAGATGCTCGTCGTCAGGTTAAACCAAAATGTGCTGTGGTGTAGATGCATTACAAGGTTAGGTAACTCTGATAATTTCCTGAAGTGTACGAACTGTCCACTTTAGAGGAGATTTTTATTGTCATTAAAAAGGTGTGCCTGCATGTTGTTGTTGACACCATGGATGACTAGACATGGAATTAAAAATTCTGGGAAATAAAAATTCCAATTGTTATATTTCCGTGATCTGTTGTCCCTCCCTCCCCAGCCCCAGCTGTGACACCAAATCACCACATTTGCATGGTCAGTGTCTGGTAAAAATTGAGACAAACTCAATTATTTATGAAGCTGAAAACTGCTGGCTTCTGGGGAAGGAAAGAAACCATGAAGCATGTACTAATAAAAAAAAAAAAGGCAAAACAAAAACTTACGTGAAAAATTGATTGAGGCTAATGCAGGTTTTATAGCATATCTTTAAGCTGCTACAGATGTGATTTATGGTAATCAGTTCTTTATTAGTCTGGGTCCTTTGATTGAAGCAAATGTTTCGGAGTGTCTCCATCTGAATCACTGCCAGGATAATGGTTACAGTGAGCTGGAATTTCCAAACATCTTAAAAAAAATAATCTATCTTGCGAGCCAATATAGCTGACTTATTCCAGAAACCCTTGATCTTACTGGTGCTGGTGTTGCTAGCAGGTGACTTTTGGTGTTCCTAGTTTGGTCTCAATAGCCAAAGAGTTTGGAGCAGCTCCTTGTGCTTTGAAATCCAGGAGATCAGTGATGAACATCTGGCTTCCAACTGGGAAGCTCTGCTGTCCACCAGCAGTTTAAAAAGTTGCTATTATGCTTTTCTTAAACTAGGCATCAGAGGAAATTCCCTAAAAGGTAGTGGCTTACACTGCTGGAGTAAATATCTTAAGAAATGTGTCAAACCATTTCTTTACTTCAGTGATGTTCTGTACCTTTTCCAACGGGTTTCTAAGAATGATCTCAGAAAGAAGCAGTTGATTAACATTCTGTTGGTTTTTACATCAGTTAAACTGTTTAGGGCTTCTGCTGAATTTGTACAGCAATCTATCAGGAATTACTGTGGAAAGCTGTTGTATTCTGGAATTATTTTTCAAGACACGAGTGTATTTAAAAGCTGGCCAAAAAACCTTGGATGACTTCCTGGGATAGGAACTTCTCTTCCAAGTTGAGCTGGAAGTTTACAGCTGGTGCTGGGACTCTGGCTAGACAAGCTAATAACGTTGGACTTTCATCACATCTGAAAATTTATTAAAGTAAAAAATATTCAAGGTACAGCTAAATGAATTTTTCAATTACATAGAACTTGTGCAGAATGTGCTCTTGAGCCACCTGGACATGAGCTAGCAGTGAGCTGAGCCTGTGCAGCCACTGTTAATGACAGGGTAAAGCTGCAATGCATGAGTGGTTTGGCTCAGAGGTAAAGTGTATTTGCATTAGACTAGTACCGTGTACCAGCTATGTAAATTCTAGTTTACACAGACGTGTCATCTAAGGTATGAGCTGAGAGTAAGCAGAAAAAATTGTGTAAGATGTGTTTGTGGGTTTGTGTGTTTTCAGGTCTTTTTGCTGAGCTGTTGTGTTGTGGGTTGCTAAGAGAACTGCTCCAAGTGTTATCCCCTTTGCCTTGCTGGAGTCAGAGCGTGTGTGTTCTGCACTGAGGCCGTAGCCTCGTGGTATCTGATTTTTGCATAGTGTGTCAGTTGCTGGGTAGTTACAGAGCTTTAATCCATCTCCTTATCTTACTGCGTTCTCTGCTTGTGCTGTTTTGTCTGTAGACTTTTCTGGTTGTGTTTTCATCCACATTTGTGTGTTTTTTTTTCTTGATAGGAAGAGCAAGTGGAAATTTCTTCTGTGTATCATTTCAGGCTTATGTCAATACGTAATTTAGACATATGCCTGAGGTTGTAATTTTCATGAATGGCCTAAGTCAGTCTAATTCTGCACCATATTTTTGCTTCCTCTCTTGCACTGGCATTAGCGAGCACAGGGCTGCACAGTGACACAGGGCAGCAATCTCAGTTGAAACCAATCCCACCAAAAAACCCCGAACTGATTTATTTACTTTGTGGCCATATGGCTGCCCGCATAAGCATAAAAGCACTTAAGGACAAGTTAAAGTACTCTGAGCTGGTGTATTTGGTTTGGGGGATTGTTGTTTCTGTTTTGTTTCTGTCAGCATGCATTGGAGTTGTGTGTGAAGTAATGGTGGTTTTGCATTGGCTTCCTGTGCTTTGCGTAGGTTTTCAGTGGCTGGGGAAAACACAGGTTTGTTTTTCTTTACACTTCTGTAATCCCTACAAGAAACATTTGACTCTTACCTTGGTCTTGCATGCAGGTAGCACTGCTAAAGTCAGCACGACTTCACCCTCGCACCTTGGTCTGCCAGTTTTCAGGCTCAGTTTGTTTGCCACCAAAGGTGTTTTGAGTTCCATGACAAAACAGATGCTTGTCTTCCTTCTGGAACTCAGTGCTGTTAGATTTTTATACCTATAAGGAATCTGACATTTTCCTTTCTTTTTCATGTGGGGCTGCATTAGTAATAAAGTAATTGCTGGTTAAAAAATTATCTGTGGTATATTACATAAATATCTTCTGATCTGATTATTCTTAAATGGATTGTGGATTACAAAAAAATATTCAGGTTATAGTGATGATGTACACTGACACTGTTTCTTTTCTTTTTCTTTCCTCCCTTCACCTTATGTGAATGGTGTATCCGTGCTTCTCATCATCGCTGCCGATTTATTTTTATTTTTTTCCCAATCATCTAGAAAACCACCTAAGGTAAGTATTTTGTTTCTTTTTGCATTTGTACCTGCTTGAAAATGTTGAGCAATGCAGAAGTGTTGGGGGTGTTACCACAGTATGTGATCAACACAGTTTTGATAAAGGAAAACACATCTTTTTTAAAAAAATCTATCCCTTATACTTCTCAGTAAAAGACTTCATTACAGAAGAATACATTTTAATCCAACTAACATGCAGGCAAGGCAGATGACATAAAGCTGTGACCAGAACAAACCATGATTTTAATGAATTCATAAAAACATTTGAAAGAGTAAATAAGTATTGTGTGTAAAACATTTAATTGCACATAATTCTACTTAAGACTTAAAATAAAATACTGTTTTTAAAAGATGGCAAAATATATCTAGTAAGAAACAAACTGTTCTTATTTGTAATTGATGATATTCAAGAATTTATTAATTTGTGTAAAAGTGGCCAAAGCGCACTGGAATTAATCTAGAAAAGGTTCTCTGTGGTGTTTGAATGCAAGGGAAGGGAGAGACAAGGATAGAGAAGGAGCTTTACTGGGATAACAAATACAGTATTGGTACAGGGCTGGTAGCAGTGATGGGGTGGAAGGACTGTGTGAACTACCTGTCAGCACATGCAAAACACTGTATTGGTGTTTTGCTTCGGCAATCTAATGATAACTTTATTCTTTCTGTCTCTTTTGGCTAGTACTTTTCACAGCAGAAAGCTGTAGTTGGCTCTGAGTAAGGTTTTATTTTACATTATTTTCTTTGGTTTGTAGATCTTCAAGAAGCAGTGCGTGCAAGTCTGACGTGACTTCTGCAGGTGTAGCAGAGCATTCTGTAGGGCTTCTGGGAAGAGAAATTGGGACGGATATTGATCCATAGATCTGTCTTACATGTATATCTATGTACTTTATGGTTCAGACAGCTATTTTATGTGTGTGCGCATTTAAATATATAATTCAAATATCTATTGTTTTGAATAATTTTTTTAAGTGTCAGAAGATGCCAGCATCTCAGTAACTGACATGTATTATTATTGTTACTCCCAATAGGCAGGGAAGAATGGAACAAACTCTATTTTAACATGAGTTATATTACTAATCTTGGGCTTCTAGTGTAATTTTGTGACAAAGGTAAAATGGCTGTTCTGAGCTGAGATTTACAAGCTGTGCCCTAGGCCTCCCTCAGATTTCTGCCCATGCTTCTTCAGGCCTGTGGTAGGTCTTGCGCTTGTCATACAGTGACCAGCTCCATCCCCACCCCACGCTGGGTTCTCTGACTTCCATTTACATTAAGCTTACTGCTGTAGACTTTGTTTGCCATTTCCTAATGTATCTGCTTTACCACTTATCTCCATCAGCAGTTGTACTAGGGGTGTAGGAAGAGCTGCCTGGTGAATGAAGATTTCCCTTCCTCAGTTCTCCCTTGCTTTTATTTTAGCAACCAGGTAGCCCTGTAGGTCACTCTACAAGTCAGACTGCTTCACTGAGACTTGCGTAAGCGATACCTGCACCAGTCCAGCATAACTTTTTTTTATTTTGTAAAAACAAAACATACTTAATTGGCAATCTGTGGGTCAGATAGAAATGGCTATTGAATGTTAGCTATGCATTCACAGTGTTTTATAGCTACTCAGACAGTACGTTAGGGATTATGTTCCGTCTGGGTAATGCACTGTTAAATGCTGGAAGCCTCAGACTCTAGTCTATACTGAGGATTAGGCTTCAAAACAACTAATAATGAATGTGAAATTAGACTCCTTTCTAAACTAATTATGTCATTTGTCTTAATCTGGCAAGTAGCTAATATTGGATGTGTTGGTCATTACCTGTAGGTGGTTCACTGAAGTATACTTGCATGCATAAACCCTTAAAATTATTGATTCTTCAAGCCATTGATTATAGGGGCTTTAATAAAAATTAGTTCTGCAGAATATTGTTTTGGCTATTTAAAATGTGAGTTACTCTTGGCTGTCTTCTGATTCTGTGAGAAGTTACTGGTGTGTAGCAGTCGGGCACAATGGCTTCTAGTTTAAAATGTGCAATCTCATTTTAAGCTATGGGTATAGGTAAATTTGAGACAAAATTCCAGATTTTCTCACTGATGTGGTGGATGTGTAGAGCTGCATCACTTTGTTTTGCTGTGATAGCCATAACCTCTACCTGCCTCCTTGGCAAAATAATAACGAATAGCTGTCTTTAAACTGCTGTAGGTATTTGCTGAAAAAATCTGAAAAAAAAGCCCTGTGTCTTTTCTTTACTGAAAGGTTGTGGTTACCAGAACAAGTCTTTTGTTTAATTTCTAATGGTTATTAACACTGCAAGTATTGTTCTCTATAACCTAGAAATGGCCTACATAACTTATATCTATGGTAGTGAGCACACTAGCAATGACTCTGGATACATTAGTACCAGGATCTAGCACTCCTGGCTAATTTTTTCTCATAACTTTCCATTTTTCTATGTTTGTGCTTGTGAGTTAGAATTCTTTTAATGAATATACAAGTACATACTCAAGCTTATATTTTCACTGGGGACTTCCAATTATGCAAGATCCGTCCTGGTGAGTCACGTTCCATTACTTGTAGTTCTGTCTGTTATTTGACTGTTTCTAGATGTCTAAAATGCAATGTCCAAGCTTTTTTACAACCATCACACCACCACTGAAAATACTGTGCTATGTTAAACACTGGAATAATAGAGCTGGGGAAAAAAAACCACCCAGCTGATCCCTTAGCTCCACTCAAAGTTTTTGGTTTAGAAGCCATTACCCTAATCTAGCAGGATCTTGGCAGCTTCCTTTTATCTAGCTTTCTCTTTGAGATGCTAGGTTGAATTATGAAGTATAGAATCTTACAAAAATGAGAAAATTTTAATGCTTGTTTGTTAGTTCCTGCTATAGTTTACAAGCCCAGAATAATTTTGGGTCTGGTTGTGAGAACTGGCCAACACCTGTGTGAACTTACGTCTGCTTGTGGTTGAATGCCAGCCTCTGCAGACACTTGAAGTAGGTGTACACCTGTCTTCTGTGGTTTTCCCATTTTGCTTACCTTCTGAAGATACGTTAAGCTTCCTGGTACAGCGGCTATGGGATTGACATCAGAGCAGTAGGAAAGCAGGAATACTCATTCACAGAGCCACAGAGACTTACTCAAAATGCTTAGAAGAATAACTGAAAGTTCAAGAAATCTTAGTGGAGATACAGGTAGCAATTTTAAACTTTGAGTTTCAAACAAAAAAAATTTGCATTTTTTTCTTTTAATGTTAAAAATGCCTAAATGGAATAGATTTTCCAAAATGTACTTCAAAATTAATTCGCAGAGGTTGCTTGAAGTTTAAAAAGTTCTGTTTGTCACAGATCATGGAATCACAGAATGGTTTGGGTTGGAAGGGACTTTAAAGATCACCTAGTTCCCATCACCCTGCCATGGGCAGGGACACCCCCCACCAGCCCAGGCTGCTCCCAGCCCCCTCCAGCCTGGCCTTGGGCACTGCCAGGGATGGGGCACCCACAGCTGCTCTGGGCAGCCTGGGCCAGCGCCTTGCCGCCCTCACAGATCTCTGTTCAAATACATTTCAATAGCAGTTTTGGTACAGTTAGTTGACACAGTTTTGATATAAGTTGGTAAAGATTGTTGCTTTCTTCAAAAAGCAAAATAGGCACTTTCAGTGCCCAGTAATGCCCAGTTTGAGAATTGGCTACTGAGTCTGAGACTTCAGCATTAACAGTTTCTGATAGCTTTGATAGTCGTAATGACAGAGGGTTTAATACCTTCTTCAGGGAAATGGATCTTAGGGAGAAAAAAATTATTTAAAAAAATTATTATTCGGCATACACCTATCAAAAGTAACACGCACCATTTTCATTTTCAAGGAAGAGTAATCACTGAAGGTGGGAGAAGGAAGGGAGCATCTTAGATGAGACTTAGAGGGATTTTTCTTATTCATCATAACTTAAGTTCTGTATCTTGACCCCAAGTATGCTTGCACATTCTTCTTGGGACTGCATGTCCTGCAGGTCAGGAAAATATAAACTGGCGTGTCATCTTTGTACAGAAAAGATGACCAAAGGGGTCACTGTTCAGGTTTGGCCATAAAATGCCTTCATTATGTATTTGTGGAGGAAGAGCCTCACTGATTGGGACCAAATTTCTTGCGCTTGTATGCCTTATTTCTTACTCTGTTAATTCTTGCATTTGGAATCTGTTTTCCCAGAGGTCTGAGTTGTCTTGAAAATCGCTTGGGTTGGATGCTTCCTTAAATTAATGTTTTTGCAAATGTTCAAGGTTGCTGTTTTGTCGTCACCAAAGTAACTTCTAAACATTTGTCCACATGTTTTAATGGAGAGGGGAGTTTTACTGCAGTTGCTCTACATGTTTTGCAGGTAGTGCATGCCCCAGCAGCTTCCACTTTTTTGCCTGAGACTTTTTTTTTAAAAAAAAGTAATCTTGTTACTTCTGTTAGAAGTATTTGGCAATTTTCCAGAACAAATTTTATAAGTAAACCAAGTCCATGCCCTGACTTTATGTTTAGTATAAAAACATACTAAAATGCTATATTTATATTTGGTTTGTCTTGAGATATCATTTTCTTCCTCTATTACATAACTATTTTTGAATTTTTCAAAATCAGTCTGACCAATTTTTACCTTTAAAAAAAATCCAAATAAAAACTGCTTTTCTGTAAGAAACACTTGGCTCTGAGAACATGTTTTAGTTTTTGAAGTCTCTTTGCAAGATCAGTGTTTAAATTAGGAGTCATTGAACAATTCTGTCATGATTTTCCACGTTAACCAAGGGGAAAATGTGTAGGACAATAGATTAAATTGGCCTGCAGTACTGCTGTATTGACATTTAAGTCATTACACATGAGCATGTATGGCTGAGTAACCTTTTTAACTGGGCTGTGTGATCCACTGCAGACAGCACTTACCCATTCTTCCCACTTGAAACTGGTAGATTTGGATCCTTACAGTTGGGTGATTGGTTGTTTTTTTTATAATTGAACTGCTTGCTTTTTGATCACTGCAAAATTCGGTATCGTTACCAAGTCTTGTGAGGAAAACTTCTGTAGAAGTGGAATGTGAGAAGAGAAGCAGTAGTTCTTGGACTAGAAAAGTTAGGAAAAGGGTTAGAGCATTCTTATTAATGACAGAGTTTTTTATGCTCAGATTTGAAGCACAATGAACAAATGCACAGAAGTAATTTAAAATGCTCTCTGCTTATGTGGAGATCTGAAGATAAGGTGAAGTAACCCCTGCATTCTGCTTGCAGTTCAGTGGCAAAACTACATCTTGGACTCAGTCACATCAGAGGATGTTCTGACTCATGATGTTGGCTCTATTTGTGCTGCAGGAGGTGACTCAGACCTCCCTGTTAGATTATTAGAATTATGGGGGGGTTTGTTTGTTTGTTTTCCCTTCAGAAGGGAATTCCAGAACTCATTTCACTCTTGTAAGCTAAATGTTGTCTCAGTATCGAGTCTTCTCTCAGCCTATTTGATGTGTTGTGCATTAATTTGGGGAAGGAGAAGGAGGTGAGGTTACTATGCCACTTGGTTTTATCCTCTGGAATATTTGCAGCAACAGTCATTTTGGGAAGAGTTAGGTTACAATAAATATATAGATTAGATTGCAAAGTAATTCTGCAATAGCAGGGAATCCAAGATGTTCTACATCCCCAAAAGCCAAAAGGAAATGATCCATCTTCTTTCTTCACTTCAGGGTTTGTGTCACAGGGAATTTGGCGTTTCTGCTAATAAAGCCTGTGGCGCTTGCTCTACATCAACTTTCATGGTTTGTCTCACTAAGGAGGTCAGCTGTTGGAGGACCAGATAAAGAAAATCTTGGCCCAGGCAAAGTTTTAATAGAGAAGGTTGTTTGGGTTTTTCCCCCATCTCTTGGGACCTCCCCCCCCCCCCCCCCCCGAAAAAATATAAACAGAATCTGTATCACTAACTCATCCACAGTCAGTTTACCATGGTAAAATGTGGAAAATACACTGCAGCTTGAAGTGTGTTTGTGGCCGTATAAAGCTGTCAAAACAAAAATATTATATATATATTATATAGTGTATAAAAATACACTAACCTCTCTGAAATGCAAAGAAGTAACTTAAATCAAATCCCAACATGTTAAGTAGTTTTACAGGACACTATTTCAGGAGCACAACATCGAATTTCATTCAATTTCTACTCAGCCAGAAGTCTTGACTAAAATGATATTTAGTCTTTTCATGAGAGAAGGCTCTGATAGCTTGCTTGTTTAATAGAGCTGTATTTTCTATTTCTAGTTTTTGAGCTTCCTCTGCTGAGATCCAATACTGTACTCTTTATTTTAGGCAGGTGATCTGATACTATTTATTTGCTTCATAGGGCTTGAAAGTAGTAATGCTCTTCTTTGAACATTAGAAGTCCAATATGTGGTAAAACTTTTGTGCATCTTAGATCGATGTCTGCTAAGTAGTCATCTCACCAAATTCTGTATATTTAGTCTTTTTGGTGCTGTTTCATTACTGTTGGCAGAAACTTTTGTCAGCATTAGTGCGTGGAGAAGAGTGAAGAAAATTATTGGGTTTTGACTGTGCTTTGAAATCTAATAAGGGATACAGTAAGCAGTATTGTGTATAATGGAGCTAGAAAAGAAGTGTTGTGGTTCTGTAGCTATCAAGATTTCCCAAAATTATTCCTGCTGATGAAGCCTTTTTACAGTTCTGATTTAGGATCCATAGAAACAGTAAGCCTAACTGCAGTTAAACAGTCATGGATTTGTACTGCTTTGAGAAATGTCTTGTAGCCAGAGTTCCTAATTTTCATCTTATGTGCTTCTACAGGTGTTTGCCTTTGATCACTGCTTCTGGTCCATGGATGAATCAAACACCACAAAATATGCAGGTAAACAATTTTCTGAACATTTGGCAGTATAAATAATTTGAGAACATATGACAGCTTAGGGGCTTTTTTTTTGTGGAGGTTTTTTGCATTTTGTACCATGTGTTTAAGTGACAACTTCACAGAAGAAAATACTAATTTTTTTCAGGGTTTGAGTCTTATGAGTGCTACTGCCTTAGTTTAAAAAGAATGAAAGCTTTAAGGTGCCCAGTACACTGTTCAGGAGGAATGGTTTTACATCTAAGCTATAGTGTTCTTTTTTCATCCCCTGGAAGAGCCTTTTAGCGAGGATTGTTTCTGTCACTTAAAACAAAATCTCAGTTCTGCATCAGAATTATTTCCAACTAATGCTAGTGATAAGCATGTCTGTTTTCAATGCTCTGCATTCCTATGCATGAGAGAGGAATAAAACATGTTCTTCTCAGACAGTGTGGTTATTTCAGGTCTTTTAAGTCATTCATAGTCCAGTCATTCAGACCCCTGATGTTTTTGAGTGATCAGCTTTGTGACTTCTTCCTCCCAAAAGATGGATAATCCAGGCAAGACTGTAATCTCAGTAGTTAGTTTTCTCATAACAGGATTTATGTATTAGCATATTCATGCTTTATAAGAGGACTTTTTTTAAGTTTTGAAGGAGACAGCTCTGAACAGTGGCATTTCAAGGCTGTGGTCCCATGGAAAGGAGAAATAAAAGTAGCATTCTGTTTAGTTATTCACATTGAAGTTTTGTGGCACATAAGAAATCGTGAAGGTTGATAGGGTTAATTAGATCAAAGTTTGAGATCAGTGGTCTAATAAATTAACTGTCATATACTTCTGTTAAAATATATCGCTGACTGCTGCAGCTTCTGGTATCGAATCCAAAACTATAGGGGTTGCACTGGATCATAGATTCCACTGTGTGTCTGTCTTGCCTGAGTGAAGCTGGGTTTCTTTAGGAAAAAAAGTTCTGTGTCTGTTCATCTTTCAGTAACTGTGTCTGCACTGGACAGTATGCATAGCTCAGGCAGGCAGAGCCGTCAAAGCATGCAGGGCTGCTTTTGTGCCCGCATGCCTCCATCTCCTTATCAAGGAAAGAGGCAATATTATGCACCCAGACGTTGGCCCCGTGTGCCTCCCGTGTGCAGGTGGGAGCTGCGCCTTTGGTGGGGTGCACGGTGGTACTGACCACTTGTAGAGAAGAGACAGACTGGAGAAACACCCCTGACCAGTTAAACTGGTTTCTGTTTAACCCATCTCCAGGTGAATTCGGTGGGATTGTAGGTCTATATATTTTTAATTTGAATCAAAACTAGATTTCTCTGGCCTGTTTCAGAAATTAGCATTGAATCTGTCTTAATCTGAGTGCTGAAGTTTTATTATCTGTATACAGTTGAACGTCTTGTTGGACTGGACGCTAGAAAGCTGTTGTCCACAGCTCTTGCATTTTCTTACTGGCCAGAAAGCTATAAGGTGTTCTTTTGCTCATTCCAGATAATGTTCCTGCTGGGAAGAAAACCCCAAAACTGTTTTCCTTGTTTTTTTTTCAGAAATATGTTAAGAATGTGAGCTTCAGGGCATATAAAAAACCCACAATGCTTTCACTGATTTTACTTTTTTATTTTGTATGGTCTTGAAATTAACTTGTGACTTCCAGCCCTCGTGTTCTAGAACATAATGAATTTGGCAGAATATCAAAATAAAAGTAAAAAACAAAACAAAATAAAATTGTTTCAGGCCTAAGTTACTAGGTTGTTGACTTGTTCACTTGCCTGTGCATGAAGTGATACTATTCTATAGTATTCTATAGTACAGTAGCATTTCTTGTTTCAGAGCCAACAAACCAAATGCCAAAAACGGCAAGATTTCAGTTTTTATGTATCTGTAGTATTAAGGTACCCTAAATCTTTTTCACAGCTTGTCCTGAATTACTGTACTAAACAGAAAAATATTGTAACTGGTTTAGCTTGGGATTTTTGATATTTCCTTTGCCCCGTGTCCTAGGCACCTTGCAAATTGTCTGTCTGTGTCCAGAGACTGTTACAGAATTAACAAGTTTCAAGAGTCCAAAGGAGTCATCCATCAGCCTGAGTTTTTGAGCTAAACTGTAATTTCTTGGTTGGATTCTGGACTGCAGAAGGGGGATGCTGATCCAGAAGCTAGACCGATGCATTAAATGCTCACTGCCCGAAGTAACTCTGTGTATGCGAAAGTTGAACATCATTGGCAAGAGCAGTGATTAGTTGCACAGTTAAAAGGGAACATGTATAAAGCTTGAAAGCTGAGTCCAGAGTGCTTGTAAATATGTTAATACATGAGCTTCAAGCTTAAGTAAAATTCTTGAAATAAAAACAGTGAGACAAATCTAGTTACCTGAAAAACCTTTTTATCTGCATCACAGAAACACAGTGGAAGATGTGACAGTGAGACGTTTAACAAGACTGCCCTGTCAGTCATGGCTCTCTGCACAAAACCAAAACTTGCTCATATTGCATTATGTTGAATTGTTCTATTGTTGTGTATATTATGCTATGTTAAAGGTCTTGTCGATTGACATGTGGGATATCGGAAAACCCAGGGAATGGTGTGTGCCACAGACAACATAAGTCAACACAGAATTCAGACTTATATGGATAACTCTTCCATGTTATTTTTTTTTTTAATGTCAACAAACCTGAAGTTTGTGCTGTCCTTGAAATTACATTTGTTACAGGATACTTGAAGCTATTATATATGATTTTGGTCTGGCTTCATTTTTCACTTTGCTGATTGATCTGTATTACTACCAGCACTTACTAATAGTTTTTGCATGAGAGAGATTGTTGTTTGAATAGACTTAATTGCATGGGTAACTGGCAACAATTTTCAGGCTGTAGGGGAGCAGAGTTGACCCTGAAATGGTATGAGCCATCTCTTTCTCTTACAATAAACTATTCTGTGAGATATCTTCAACTTTTTTTGGCTGAACATGAGGCTTATTTTGTACGTACTGATTTTCCTTCTGAACTCATGTTCAGAAAGCGTGAGGGATCTTATTCCAGTTTGAATCTTGCTTTCTTTTTCCAGCATTTGAAAACACGGAGATTGTTGCTGTTGGAAGCAGAGCTGCTTTTTTACCTTTTTTTTTTTTTTTTTTCCACTGAAGTGGAAATTGGGTTCTAAACTTCTAAAGTGATCTAGCAATATCATTAACAGAAACAGTGAAGGTAACCTTAATGTGACAAAAAACATCTAGAGGGCATCTTTGAAGCGGTCCTTGCAGGGACCGTGTCTCTCAAAACCAGCAGGGAGTCCGGAGCACGGAAGGGGAGTGAGCTCTTTACAATACCTTGGTGGAAGAGGCACTTTGGTTTCAGATGCTGCAAGAGATGGAGGCTCTTTAACAACTTGGTATCCCATCTTAGGGACTGCAAGATGCAGACCGCCCTCTGAATTGCTGTAAAGACTGAAAATGAAGTGTTTATAATCAGTGTTATTAAGGGGGGGTAGTATTTTTTTGTTCTGGCTTGTTTGTTGGTTTTCTTTAATCTAACCAGTTAGCAGGTAGTTCTCTGAATACTGATGCAGCATGTTTCCATACCATTTGTGGCTGTGTGGTTCCAAGCAAGGAGTGGTTACAAACCACTGAATTTGTGCTGATCATCACATGATAGTTCTTGCACCTTTTTTCTGATGGTTTAATTCTGAAGATATAGTTGGGAATTTGGCAAGAATAGGAAACTTGTCAGAAAGGAAGAAAAAAAAGCTTAAAAAGTAATAGTTCAATGGAATAGATTTTTGAGGAGGGAGGGGATTTGGTTGTAGGACAGAATGAGTTTGCTTTGATCTGGAAAAGGGATGAGCTTTGCCTTACAGTCTATAGGACAGGCGTTTTGAGAGTAAGCAAAATAGCTTCTTATTGCTGTCTGTTTCTTGACTTGAATGGGTCAAGAGTCAGTTCGTGGATAAGGACACACCTGCTTGCCTTGGAAAACTCAAAGAGACAAAAAACAGCTCGACATTTTGGTTAAGAGGAGTACATTGAGAAATTCGTACAGATAAGAACAAAGAACTATTTTTACAAGCCTGGACAACAGTAAGAGCCTGTTGAAGTCTGCAGTGAAGTGGGTTTTTAAAAGGAAGGGAAGAAACCCTTCAGTTTGGGAAGCATTCGAGGGATGGTATAAATACTGAGCACTTAGGCAGGTCCATTCCAAGGACCCCATGCTATATCGACTCGTCCGTGGATTTTTCTTAAACTCCCTAAGCTGCATCACGTTTGGCCTAAAATCTCACCTCTGTGTTTCTGCAGGCTGCGTTGCCCTGAAAGCCTAAACACTTGTCTTGGGGCTAAGCTTTGATTTTATAGGCGATACGTATGCTGACTACTGCTCTTTCAGGGGCTGATTTAACAGGAAATGAACCAGGCAATTGGCTTAAAGAACTGTATGCTTCTGCCCTCGTGAGACATCGTAAGAGGTGGATTTTGAGCAGACATGAGTGTCTGTCTGTAGTTCTGACTAACATTTAAGCTGTTACAGTGGAGAAACCTATCCCTTTGTTTCCTTGACTTTTTTTTTTTTTCCCCTTATGAAGAGACTCTACATAGTATATAGGACTTAATTTTGTGTCATGCAGCTGACACCTGACCTGTGCATTTGGGGGGAAACTTAGCTATTCTGTATGATTTTAGTGCTGTATGGGTCAGGCACTTAAAACATAGATGTTGCAGTACCTAATTTG
The DNA here is from genome assembly GCF_963210335.1 of Falco punctatus. Classification (NCBI taxonomy): domain Eukaryota; kingdom Metazoa; phylum Chordata; class Aves; order Falconiformes; family Falconidae; genus Falco; species Falco punctatus. The sequence goes on along the minus strand of NC_137582.1, from coordinate 98,817,771 downwards.
AAGCACTGGAGACCTTTTAGTTGGTTAACGCTTTGAACATTAAAGACTCCAGTGCTTTATCAGTACTGGAGCGTTGGGCTGCAGTAGTTAGACAATCCTAGCTGTTGTGTGTTTAGGTTCTTGTTAAGGTGAACTGTAGGCATCTTCCCATTTTAGGGAGATTCTTTTAAAACTCTTATCTCCAGAGGTTTTAATAATTCTAATCTCCACAGATCAAGTTTTTATTTTAGCTATTGGATCATGGAAGCAACTGCAGTTTATTTCTGTCAAGATTTGCCTATTAAAGTGTTCTAGGTTAGAGATTAAGCCATCAAGAGAGTTGATTTTTCAGTGTTGAACATAAGCTGTTACTTGGCTCTAGCAATTTCTGCTGTGTAAGGGAGGGGGTGTCAGGACAGAGATGTGTCATAACCTTGCAGTCACAGCCTGGCTGAATTAATCTGTGCTGCCGTGAGACAATTAGCCCGATTTCAGATCGACAAGTTGTTGTGAACCAGAAATGCTAGACATCTATAAACCAGACACTGAAACTAATTTTTATTACAGTACCTCTTGAATGAGCCTGGCCCTAGTGAGCAGGTCTTAGGAAAGGTACTAAGTGCTAACTGCCTTTTCGAAAGGGAGTTCTGTTGGAAAGGATATGACCTTTTTTCCTCCCCTCCCTTTTCTTCTTTCTCTTCTGCGTCTGCTGTCACAAGTCTAGCCAACTTGAGAATGTCTGAACGTTATTTGTAAATAGCTTAATTCTGCAGATTCTGAGAACATGTCCTAGGATTCCTCTGTAACACGCAGGTTTCCCTAAGATTGCTGTCACCTCACATCTCCCAAGCGGGGCATCAGAAACTGTAAGGGGATGATTTGGGAGGAAGAAAAGGGGAACGAGCATAGAGATGTAGGAGAGAATACTTAAATATCTCATTCTGAAAATTATCTATGTTGTATTTTTGCATGTCAGGGTATGTATTTATTTTTATTTTCAGGGATTTTTTTATTATCTTTCATATTTTACAAATCTAAACGTTTTAATAATTCATGCTGGCTTAGAGATTCAAACTAAGATTTTGAAATGCTGCTCTGTGGATAGATAATGTGAAGGTTTTATTTTAGAGTTGTTAGTAATTTAATAGCCACTATTAAATTGTGCATTGCCATATCTTTCTATCTTTACTTCGTTTTATATTTTTACCATTGAAATGTAGGTAAAGTGAAAAAAACTTTTAACTTCAAAGTGTTGTACTAAACACCCTTGATGCATGGTAATAGCACAAGCATGGCATTAGAAAGTTCCAGGAATATATGTAGGTTAAAAATGTAAACCTAAGAGGAGGAAGGGTTTCCTTTAGCTTTCAGGTAAGCCACAGGTACAATTTTGAATGCAGAAATCATCAATATCTTTAGTATGGTTATTGCTATAAAATAAATGTTTATTATCTTGGTTCATATGTTTATGGAAGAATGTCAAGAGCCTGTCAGAGTGCTGAACACATGAAAATACTCAGTCCTAAGAGTAGATGGTAAGATTCTTGGGTCAGTCTGCTGTTAGAAGTGGCTTTCTGAGAAACTGGATGTTGGCATCAGGCTTGCAGTTGTAATTGTCAGAATGTTCAGATAATGTCTTGAAGGTATGAAGACAGTTAGAACTGCCCGGTGAAAGCAGAAAAGGTTTCCATCTTGTTTTGATGTTGCTTTCCAGTACATCTTCAGAGCCGAGCGGGCATCCACCAGTGTTTCTTGGGTTTTGATTAGCAGAGCATCCCTAACAGTGTGTTAGTAGCGTTTCGCACCTAGCAGTGTTAAAGGCAATAAATGTTGGTGTAGGGGAAATATTTCTGTTAACTGAGTAATTTTTTTCTCATCTCTTTTTCCCTTTTTCTGTAAATTAAGTCAATTTCAAACCCCCAGCTTACCTCTTTAAAAACTAGGCATCTGTGGAAGAAAAGACCTGTAAATAAGCAAAAGTATTATTTGCAGGCATTGCAGGTTTATTTAGCAAAGCAAAAATGCAGTAGCGTAGGCAAAGGAAATGGATTATTTCTTGTGACCATAAGTGCACATAGACATAATTCTGGGTAATACAGATTTTGTAATTGGTTTGCAAACCCACTAATAAAATTCATGGGGGAAGCATTGAGGTTTTGTAATGAAAAATATTAAAATCTCACAGATGATACGCTGTTACCCTCAACAAGGCACTGCATTAGCAAATGAATTAAAATACCCATAATTGAAGTTTAACGTCTTGTGTACTTTTCTGTGAGTGCACTTAAAAACAAAACAAATTTTCTCCCATGATACTTCGACTGGTTACTGTGAACATCGCTCTTTAATGACCTATTTGTCTGTGGTGGTATTGATGAGCTCTTAAAAACTGTAATAAAAATACCATTTTAGAATTATGTATCACTGTCTGATCAACTTTCTGTTTGTTGACTGTTCGAAAATTAAATTTCTTCTGGAAAAGAAAATATTCAGCTTTGCCTGGGAGATTCAGGCTGGCTTCTGTCTCTGGTATTTATCAGTGGGGAATTTTGTAGGTCATCTTATGGTTATCATGACTGTGCAGTTTTATAACATCTTGGTATCTGCTCTTTTCCTTGGGAAACATGGAAGAGGTTACTGGTTTATTGCTGGTTAGAAGTGGGTAATCCAAGTTTGTCCCTATTCTGATAAATGGTTTTATTCTCCACTCATAATCATTGCAGAGTATATGTGCTTTTTTCTCTTAATAATTATACTCGGCTTCAATCTTTGCTTGATTTTTGCATTCTTGCCTCAGCAAGGTGGTAAGTGGCTCCCTGCCTCTTTGGTAGGTTCAAAATGGGTCCTCAGGAGCTGGTTTGAAAGCAAATTTTTGTCTGTTCCACATTGTTATTTAAAACTTCCACTGATAAATTTTCTTCGTTTGTTCTTCAGTAGTTTAACGTTTCTCTGTAGCTATTTCCACAGTGCTCTCTCACCATAGATATGAAGTAACCAGATGATCCTAAGTTGAATGAGAAGTGAATGAATGTGCATGGGGAAGGAGATGGAGTTACTCCAGAGTACAGCAGATTATCCTCTGGTTTTAATTCCTGTATTCAGAGTTTTAGAAATTCAACTGGAAAGATACACAAAGAACATTTGATAGGGCACCGCTGCACTAGCTTTTCCTTTAGAGCAGAAGAGAAAATAGGTTAAAGGAAAATAAAAGTGATATAGTACTTTTTAGTGCTATTTATATGCCTGTAAATCATTCTACAGTCATTCCTCAGGCTGTTCTGCAGGAATTTTCTGGGCTACCAATTACTCAGGGATCATGGAATATAAATAATCTCATGTGATGTATAAATGTATAGCTAGATTTTATTATTTTTTTTTAATGCCGGTATGTTCCATTTTGAGAACTGTGGAAGTCACTAGTGCATCCACTGTACAAAATAATTTCTTATAACTGACAACTGCTGAAACTTAACTCACCAAAACGAGAGATGCAGCTGATCGTAGCTGTTCAGAAAGTCACCAGACAGCGAATCTAAGTTTAAACCAAACATCAGAAGGTGTGTAAATACTGTCCTTAGCTCAGCTCTGCTTGGTTTGGATGTACACACAGCTGCTGTGATTCTGTGTGATCAGAACTCCAAGCAGACATCCCATTGACCCTTTTTGTGTACAAATTCTGAGCTTTTCTATTAAACAGCCATGATGCCTATTTTCTTCTTCATCTGAGAGGTTGAAGTACATCTAAAATCTACCTGGGAGACAATTTTCAGACTATGAAATTTTGCAGCTGGTGTTTAAAATGGTGGACTTGGCAGAATTATCCTCACACAGCTCTGTTGAAGTCTCACAGCCTCCTAATATGCATTTCCTCCCTGAATGTCGTTGGAATACTTTTATCTTGGTTCCAGCATCACCTTGACACCGGGTGAATTGTAATAGCTTATGGTGAAACTTGAGGCCAGTTTGCAAGAGAGCAACTATTACTATTTCTAGCATAATATTTGTTGCACCTCTAATATCCTAGTTTGCTAATGGATTTCATTGCAATTCTGTTACAGAACACTTCTGGGTATAGTTTGTGGTTAAGCGATGTATATTAATTATCAAATTTAGACATCTGTTTCCTCTAAGCATTCAGCTTACATATTACCTTTTGAAGAACTGCTCCTTTAACAGGAAAATATCTATTTATTAATATTAAAGCAATGTATTTAAACACAGAAGCAGTAGCTGTTACACTCGTTTCAGGCAACAGCTTTGTCATTCAGTTGTATGTTGAAATAATTTGTTAATCAGTGCACTCAATAGTAAAAAATAACTTGCAAACCTTTTTTTTCTTGTTTTTAGTAAATTTCAGTCTGTTATTAAATTTAAAATAAACTTAATTTTTTTCTAGGTCAAGAAGTGGTGTTCAAGTGCCTTGGAGAAGGAATTCTTGAAAAGGCCTTTCAGGGATATAATGCTTGTATTTTTGCCTATGGACAGACAGGTGAGTCTCCTGCGCTAAAGGGGAAGAACAAAAATATTAAGCTAGATAATAGTTAAAAAATGTATTTTGAAATATCATGTTAAATGTCAAACATTTAGCACAGCCAGTGATGATGTAAAGTTCTTAAAGCAGCTTCGTAAATATGTTCCTCGTTATTACCTGCCGGGGCCACTTTCAAAGCCTGAAAGGAGAAGTTCATACCGAAGGCTCCTTCAGTCAGCCTTGCTCAAAGAAACCTTTAAGATAATTTCTCTTTTTGTTTACCTGTACTGTGTAGTCCAAAGAACGTACTGTCTGTCTGGAATAGCATGTCATGTTGTTCTGATACATGCTTCTGGAAGAACAAAGAGAGGATTAAAACATGCTTCATGAACAGATAAGTAGAGAGACTGCATTCTAAAGCATTTTCTTCTCCTTTTTTCCTTTAGGTTCAGGAAAATCCTTTTCAATGATGGGCAATGCAGAGCAGCTGGGTCTGATCCCACGGCTCTGTTGTGCTTTATTTCAGAGAATCTCTGTGGAAGAAAATGAATCTCATACTTTTAAAGTCGAAGTGTCCTATATGGAAATCTACAATGAGAAAGTCAGAGATCTGCTTGACCCAAAAGGGTGAGTAGCTTCACTCTCTCCCACAGCTTCCTTATTTTTGTCTGAAACTATAACAGTAGAAATCACTTCTGGAAACCCTTGAGGCTTGTTCAGAATGTATATTTGTACGATTTTTTTAGAAAGAATTAGATACCAAACACCAGAAAGAAGATCTGGTAAATCTTGTATATGAAGTATAACTGGTGTGGATCAATTCAGAATTAGGATACCATCTTAATGATGCAAACAAATACTGTATGAAGTAGTGTACTACCAGAAAGCAAGACTGTGCAGGGAAGTTCTGGGGTGGTTTTGCCATATGATCCGGACTGTATTCAGGTAACAATTTTCATCAACTAGGAGGAGTTTGAAGCTTATTTTCAACTTGGTTCTCATGGTTTAGATGTTGAGCTTTTTGAATGTGGAAGGGTAACACCTCAGAATATACTCATGGCACTCTTCAGTTTTGTCTACATAAAAGTACTGGTTAGGTTCTCTGGCTTGGAGGTGTCTAGACAAGAAATAGATAGGGGGGTTTTAGGCTGAGCATTGATACATGAGGTGTATATTTTTGATTCTTGAATATAATTGCCCTAGGTGAAGAAGTATGCAGGTTAGTTTAAAAAGGTAGATTTGAGAGTTACTTGATGCGTATCAATAAAGTGTGGAAAAACGTGAGAAGAATTGAAGCTTTAGCAAATTGCTGGGGAGAGGAAGGAAGAATTTTCGGTTTCCTTTTTTGTCAACATTCTTTTCAGCCTTTTGTTCCAGCCACAAATACTGGGGTGGAAGGATGCATTAGGAACAGTTCATGTATGTAGATTAAACCCGGTTAGATTAATTTGAGTCTATTTTTAATTTGACATTAAAAAAAATCTGGAAGACTTTTTGCCTCCTGTTACAATTAAAAGACATAAACTGACTTCTGCTATATAGAAGATTCTTATCATTTCATAGTATAATTTTTGGGTTTTGATAAAGTTCACACTAGTGGATTGTGCATAAAGTCTACTTTGTTCCATAGGAGTCGGCAGTCCCTTAAGGTTCGAGAGCACAAAGTGTTGGGACCGTATGTAGATGGCCTGTCTCAGCTGGCTGTTACAAACTTTGAGGTAAATCTAAACCAATGACAACTTCATAAATGACATCTGTGTACATAAGCAATAGGCATCTTATAAGAGATAAACTAGTGTCTATCCAGACATTTTGGTTCTTCAGTGTTTATGATCTCTGGCAATTGCAAAGGTCTTTTCTACTGCTTCAGGAGGATTTATTTCGCGTAAAAGCATTGGCTTTGCCTTGATGTTGGTTAAAAATATAATAGTGGTACCTATTCTGCAGTTTTCAGTGCATATAGTATACACCAAGAACACAATGTTTCCTTGACACAGGAGATATGAGGCTTCCAAAATAAGAATAAAGTCTTCCAGCATGAATTACTTTGATTTTTGTTGTTGAATAAAACCTTCTATTTCATACAGGTGTGTTGTGGTTTAACCCCAGCTGGTACCATGCAGCTGCTTTGTCACCCCCGCTGCCCCCCCGAGGGAGGGGGAGGAGAATCAGGAAGGAATGTAAAACTCAAGGGTTGAGATAAGAAAAAACTAATAAATAAAATAAATTAAAACCAACAATACTAATAATTACAACAATTACAATGAAAAGGAAGGAGAAGGGGAGAGGAATGAAATCCAAAGGGAAGGGAGAAAAGAAAACAAGTGATGCACAGTACAACTGCTCACCTGCTGACTGGTGCCCAGCCAGTCCCTAAGCAACGATCGGCACAGCCTGGCCAACCCCCCCAGTTTATATACCCAGCATGATGTCCCGTGGTATGGAATACCTCCTTGGCTGCTTCAGGTCAGCTGTCCTGGCTGTGTCCCCTCCCAATTCCTTGTGCCCTTCCAGCCCTCTCGCTGGCAGGGCCTGAGAAACTGGAAAGTCCTTGATTTAGTATAAACATTACCTGGTAACAACTGAAAACATCAGTGTGCTATCAACATTATTCTCACACCAAAGCCAAAACACAGCACTGCACCAGCTACTAAGAAGGATATTAACTCTATTCCAGCTGAAACCAGGACAAGGTGTATTGCATGAGGATGTGCAACATGGCTTATGTAATTTATAATTGAAGTCGTGACGGCATCTGGCCCACTTGAGTTACCAAAATACTTTCAAATAAATCAGTACTGTAGAAGCCACTGAATTACTGAATTACTGTAGCTACAATGGAAGTAATTGAAGCAGTGCAGTTGTATGAATGGCGTAGGCCTCTCTTTTTATGAGGAAGCTGATTTGGAAATGTTGGTTTTAAAAAAAATAGTTCATTATGTAGTATTATGTGGGAATGTTTTACTTTATGAGTGTTTTTCTGAAGCATCTGTGTATATTATAAAGTTATAAAAACTGCTTTTGCAGCTTTTATGGTGAATTTGAAAGCACACCTTCTTTGTTCAAATTCTAGGAAATTTTGTTCATACCTAGTTTTTGGCTGATGAATTTTATGAAACTGTCTTGGAAGACTCAGCAAGCGCACATGTCAGACTCGGCATAGTCTTGCTTTTTACATATGCAGGAAGGTACAGGCTCTAAGTGAGGTAACCTTTTGAGCCAATTAAATGAAGATGGTAACAGCGCAGTTCAGTAAAGAGATGCATTGTGTTCATTTGTGTAAGTAGATCTGTGCTGACCTGATTACTGTCATTAAACAGTATGATTTGTAATGTGTGTGTGTTGCCAACATATTTCAGTAACAGATAAGGAGAAGGTGCATTGACTGTAGTTGCTGGGCTTTTAAGCACAGTACTTATTTAAGGTGTGATTTAACATTGTGCTGTGAAATTGCACACCCTCTGCATCAGTGCATCTCAAAATGTGCGAAGAATTTTCTCATTACTACCTTCCCTTCTTCCTCTCTCCCACACATACACACAACCTTCCATCTAGATGGGGATTTTGTTCAGCAAGCACAATACTTGCTTTTATCCTAGCATCACTTTTCACTCTTTTTTTTGCTCTAGGATATTGAGTCACTGATGTCTGAGGGAAACAAATCACGAACAGTTGCTGCAACCAACATGAATGAAGAAAGCAGCCGCTCTCATGCTGTGTTCAATATTATAGTGACTCAGACACTTTATGACCTGCATTCTGGTGTATGTATTTCTGTTGATTCATTTATTAAATTGTGGTAAATTTGTCTCCTTCCTTCCTCTTACATATACATTAATCTGTTTAGCTGTGCTTCACCTTTAATGCCGTGGGATCCAAAGTAATATCGGCAAGACCGTAAGATTGAGAGAACCCTGGGAGAGTGAGGAAGCCCACCAGATAAAGCAGTGGCTAACTTCTTAAGATTATATTGTCACCATGAAACCTACCTTAGGTTTTACGTCCTAACTGGTGCTGAAGTTGGTATGTTTTAATGGCCTACTCTGCTAGTAAGGTTATTGATGCTGCCACACAGCTTCAGCCCTCTACTATAAAAATATGAGTGACTCTTAAAGGACTATGAAAACTTTGAAAATTCCTTCTTTCATATCTTTAATTTGATACTTTAACCCACATTATTATGAACAGTGTTTCATGGTGCCAGCATCACACATGTTAGCGCTTTGTGCTTTGTGTTTCTTAGCTGTTGTTCTCCCATGTCCCATCTGCAGAATTCTGGAGAGAAGGTCAGCAAGGTCAGCTTGGTGGATTTGGCTGGGAGCGAGAGAGTGTCCAAAACAGGAGCTGCAGGAGAACGCCTAAAGGAAGGCAGCAACATAAACAAGTAAGACATGGGCATACGCAGGTTGCAAAGCTTAATCTTTTAAGAATCACTGTTGTTTCCATGGCCTCCTCTCTTGGTGTGCTTGTCAGAAGTCAGTTCAAATGATAGAGCTCATCAGAAACAGTTCAGTATGGCTCTTTCGGCTGCTCTGTGCTAGATACCATGTGTTTCATTGCATTGACATAGGGAACTTGATTCATACTTGACTCAATGAGGGTTGTATGAATTTTATCTAGAAAAAGCGACAGCAGCGCTCTTTAATTAAGAATGAACCTTTTGTGATTCATTTATACACCCTGTCCCCAGGCTCATGTGTTTGTCTCATCATTTGCTTAAGGAAGAATGCAGAGTTGCAGAGTTGAATGGCCTTGTTCCAACATGTATTAAAATGTGTAAGGGTATAATTCACAGTTTAAGAAAACCAAATCAGAATGAAGCTGTGTTAGTTTAGCATTGCCTTGGGCATTTGTACTCAAGCAATGACAAGTTTTAAGGCACTTTTTTACCGTAATTACTGTGTTATTTCCCAAAAGCAAGAATTCGGCACACTATTACTGCTGTCTTTAAATATACTAATTTTCCTGGGAAAGAAAGAGTTCAGCTGTTACAGTAAAAGCTACTGCTTTTTCAATTTAATTTTAAAATGTTACAAAATGTTTTGGTGTTTTAAGTTAATGATGACAGCACAAAGTGTGTTTGAACAGCATTCATACATAAAGTGATTTCAAATTACCCCTTTTCGGAGTTAAAACATGTTTGCTCTTTTTAGCTTAATTTCTAATCTACTTTGTGTTTAATGCATCATATTGGTAGCCATGCTGGTATAGTCCTCGTGAAACAAAATGATGTGGTTCTGTTTGCCTAATGGGAGGTGTTGTACCTTTACCTGCAGGTTACTAGTTAAAATTCAGATTGGTTTTACTAGAAACTGTACTTGTATTTTGCATAGACAAAGGTGAAATTAAATGTTTCTTTCTAATTCTTGGGGAAGAATTCAAATGCCAACTTTCCCAACAGCTATTAACAAATTACAAGTGTAGCTATAGATACAGAAAGACTTCCTTTTTTTTTTTTTCCGTTAGGACGTTTACTCAGTGTTAAACTTCTGTGATGCTGATGCTGTAGGAGAAGGTTGTTTTGCCCATGCTGAACCTTTTTGACAATACAGGATTTCAGATGCAAGCACCAAACTTTTCTGTAAAAGATACTTTAAAAAGGAAGGTGGACAGCTCTACATTTTCTCATCAATTAAATTGTTATATGGTGTAACCTGTATTGCTTAAGCATTCTCTGTTCAAAATCTCTTTTGGAACTGGTAGGCAAACGAGAATTCTTAGTGCTGTGCTTGGTGCTTTCTGTTAGATTTTTGCTGTTACTTGGAGCTTTGATGAAGACTGACTTTTACTGGAAGCCTCAACATTGGTATAGATGTTTTATCAGACTAGTTCTTCAGAGAACATTGTGTACAGTCATCTTTTGGGTGTGGTGCACCTTACTTTTTAGGGAAAGGCAATAATTTTGTTCACTGTGAATGGGGAGGCACTGGCCCAGGCTGCCCAGAGCAGCTGTGGGTGCCCCATCCCTGGCAGTGCCCAAGGCCAGGCTGGACGGGGCTGGGAGCAGCCTGGGCTGGTGGGAGGTGTCCCTGCCCGTGGCTCTTTGAGGTCTCTTTCAACCCAAATTGTTCTATGATCTTTTCTGGAGTAATACAATGTACTTAAGCCATATACCTTACCATGTCAACTCCTTTTGCTTTTTAAATTATTTTTTTATTCTTTTATTAAAAAGCAATAACATGTATTGTTAGCATGTGCTATGTTTAATGAGAACAAGAATGGAGCTGCTGAAATTACCAGGCAAAGAAATTTGCAGCTTGTGCTATGTTTATTACCTTGAAGAAGAATATGGAAATAATGTACCTGTTTATGTATTTACAACGCAGGGAAAATGTACACTCAGCTGTGCATACCAAAAGTGTAGTGTAGCATTCAGACAGTCTCTGCGGGTTTCTGTGCTGTTTATTTCTAATGAAACCTGGCTCGGGCTTGGTAGCTGCCACCTTGGTCCCACAACTTATCCTGTTGTAAACACTCTTTCCTATCTCGGGACAGCATGTTGCAGAGGGGAGGTGTTGGATTTCTCTCCCACTTACTGAAACAACGGAGAGTTCTGTCATTTTGTTAACATCTTCATAAAGTTGTAGTAAAGGTTGCTTCTGGTTTTTCTCAGAGCTGATGCAGTGTTGCCTGGGTGAAGGTGCTGGGTGTCTGCACTTTATGCTCACGGGTTTTGGGGGACTTGCCGTACCTCACAGGAAAGCTGTGTGTGCTTGTTTTTCCCCAGGATGTGCTAGTTCCCGTAGCGAGTGTAGAAGCACGTGTGCTTACAGACTCCATGGTGTAGTCAAAGAACTTCTAGAATGCAATAGGAGGAGGAAGCAGAATAAACAGCCTCTCAATTAGTGGCTAAGAAAAATACTTTCTGTGAGCGGTCTGCGATTTTAACTCTGAATAGTAAAATCATAGCTGTTGTCATTTTAACTTGAGAATGCAAAGGGAAGCCTTTAAAATGTAGCGGGGCGGCAGGTGAGGGGAAGGAATGAGTTGGGATGAGTCTGGCTCCAAGCTGATTTTTAGGAGAATTTTTTTGTATCCAGAGTAAAATAATAGAAAGGTGGATTCTCCTCAGTGAAGAATTTGGTTGTAAATTGTACACGAGTAGCTTGAATGGGTGTCATTTAAGTTCCCTGTGAACCTGGCTGACTCAGGCGAGTGGTGGGAGTGTGCAGGCTTCCTACCGCTAGCAAGGGCAGCCCGGTCATGCCAGGGGAATAGTGGCAGGGAGAGCAGAAAGCATGCAGAAATGGCATTTTCCCACGCTCTTGCACCACGTAAGTTCACTCTGCTGCTTCTAAACTGTCTCAGTCTGCTGTGTGCCATGGGCTTAGTCCTTTATATATATATATATATATATATGTACACATACACTTTATCTAATGATTCATTATATAAAGTAGTGTGAGATGGGACCAAAGTAATGACGGATCTCTGATGCATCATTCAGCATGAAGCAAAGCAGCTGATGAATCCTTTAATTATTTTGTTGGGCAGCCAGTTCTTTTACTGCTTTCCTTAATTCTTCTAAACAGCTTTGTATTACAAAATCTCAAGCAGAACACATAAATGACTCCGGTTTGGCTTTTATTGCAGATGTTAACAGTCTTAAAATAAAATCAGTATTTACAAGGAGCAGAAATATTACCACATCTTTTAATTGTGTGGTGTTAAACTGTAGCTTGTAATTTCCTGTTTATTGAAATACAGTGCCTGTAACTCAAATTGGTATCGCAGCCCTGTTGTGAAATAGTTTTCAGTGACAGACTTTTTCAGGTCCCTGTCCTCGCTGTCTCCTTTCTGACTGTCCTTTTCTTGCCCCTCCCTCAGTTTTTGCCTTTGGTTTTCACATTTCCCCTCATTTAAAGGGGGAAAGAGGAGCTGGAGGAAAACAGACCAGGGTGGGTTTTTTTTAACTTTATGCTCCTTGGAGGTGGACTGGGTTGGAAGTGTGCTGGTGGTGCTTTTCAGTTACACGGTAGGAGGTTGCTGCGGAAGAGTGTACAGCATATCCTACTGCTCACTCTTGCACCTTTAGCACACTGTCATCTCCGTCCGTGGAGAGCAGAGGCTGGAGGGAAGAACCAATTCTCTCTCCCCCTGCAAGCTTTCAGAGGTTGTTAGGCTTTTCTTTAGGTCACAGACTAAACCAAACTGTCCTTTTTGCTGGGAATTTTTCAGAGGTGAATTGGAAAGCTATCCTACAGGCAGTTTTACAAAACAGAACGCTCTCTTCGGACATCAGATTATCTAGCTGCTCCTTAAATTTCTTTTAATTTTGCTTTCAGGTCTATGCTATCTTCATACCACTTTTGTGCTATATGCAGTATGGGACATCTTTTGTGACACGTGTAATAGGTCTTGTTACCTTACCTTCAGATATCTTCCTTGAAATAATCTTCTGCGACATTTTTGTCGTTTTCTAAATGTTGTTTCTGAACCACTGGTAGTTTCATTTGGCACTAAGGCCCTGTTAGAAATACCGTGGAAACGCTGCCTGAGTAGTAAAGCAGTACTGTTTTGAAAAGAAAATGCAAAAGGATGGAGTGGAACAGTACAATTAAAGATTTATTTGACTATTTAATTGCAGCGCTGCTGGAGTTTTCCTTGGTAGTTACAGAGAGTAGCTGGATATTTGGGCATGAGTATGATGGATGGGTACGCACTTGGTCTTCAGCGCTGTTTGAAAACCCTTTAGGCATCTGTTTCATATTCTCAAGGTCCTGAATTAGCTCATTATCTTAAACATACTCGCCCTAAGAGCCCTGGTGTCACTTAAAATTTTATGTAGGCTTATGTAACAATTGGATAATATAATACACATATGCTTTGCGCAGTTTGCTGATACAGTTGCCCCTGTTGTTACAAGTGGGACATATACCCAAATGAATGAGTTATCTGTATTTTCTTCATGATTCTAGAGCGGCGTTTGCAATGTGGCTTGCTGCTAAGCAATTTGGGGGCTTTTCTCTTTCATGCTTGTGTGGCATTTTTGTAACTGGGCGATTGTTTGGTCTGTTCCCTGCCCAAGAAGCTAGCGAGGCTGCACCTCGGTTGTAAGTCAACCTATTTGTCAGGGGACCTCCTAGTCAGTCTCTTTTGATGAGGAGACTTCTGTTGTGTGATGGCTGGTTAGTTACTTGTTCACCAGGCAGACTAGTTCTGCTGGGCCATAGCTGGCTTTGTCTTGAGGACACCTCCTTATGGCTAGAGAGTTGTTCAGTTGTGGTCTGTTGTGCCAGTGCTCTTCAAACATTGTTCCTAGATGGCCGATCAAAGGCACTGGTTCTCCATGTACTGAAGCAGTCTGCTTTATATACTTCTAAAGCTATTTTAAATACCTGAATATTTCAACTTTGTCTCAGTTTTCCTGGAACTTGGTCTTAGTACCAGATTAGATAAAACACTGTAGATAGCCATTTTTTTTCTTCCAAATATGTAAGTAATAAATACATTGCCCTGTTTGGAGCAGGGAAATGGGCTAGCCAACTTCCTGTGGTCATTTCCAACTTAAATTATTCTATGATATTTTAAAAATCAGACGTGAAGTTCTGTGGAGCAAAAATTAAACTCTTTAGCAAATCTCTTTTTTTGTGTGTGTGTTTTATTAAATCTGTTTGGAATATGTGTTAAAGCTGTTGTACTCTGTTGCCTTTGTAGATCCCTTTCAACGCTGGGTTTGGTTATATCATCACTTGCTGACCAAGCAGCAGGGAAGGGGAAAAACAAGTTTGTGCCTTACAGAGACTCTGTACTCACTTGGCTTCTCAAGGTAATATTTTCTGTTCACCTTATTCACAAGATGGCAGCTTAATAGTTTGTAGGATCATTGTAGCATACCTCTGTGTACGTGGACTTCTCTTTTTTTAAAGAAGTGAGCTAAGGAGCTCACATATCTATAAGTTACACCAAATAATATGGACAGCTAAGTGTATCTTGTATTAATTCTATATAGAGTCCTATTTGGCTATTATCAGTTATAGCAGTATCAAGGCTGGTGGAGGTGGCTGGAACTGTTTGTGGATCATACTGGTTAGTTTATATCCAGAGTGTCTTTTTGTGTCTGAATATTAAGCTTTGTATTTTAAGTATCTTTCTAAAGACATTGTGTAGCCTCAGAGCAATTTTTAACCCTCAAACTTCCTGTGGATGCACTTTATAGGACAACTTGGGAGGAAACAGCCAAACTGCCATGATAGCCACAATTAGTCCAGCAGCAGACAACTATGAAGAAACACTCTCTACTCTGAGATATGCAGACAGAGCCAAAAGGATAGTTAATCATGCAGTGGTGAATGAAGATCCAAATGCTCGGGTCATCAGAGAATTACGTGAAGAAGTTGAAAAACTGAAAGAACAGCTCTCCCAAGCTGAGGTAACATTATTCACAGTACAACGTAAACTGCGTTTCCCAAGGAAATGTCAAATGCTGGCTGGAAGACTAGCTTTCTTATGAGGAAAGGAAGTCTTGCACTTTTTTTTTTATTAACCGTGTTTCCTGAAATAAATCCAACCTGTTTGCTTATTCTTAGTAACTTCTAAATGGGGACAACATTGTACTGATGGTGACCCTTGTCACAATAGACTGTTCTTGAAGAACTTCATGTCAAGCAATAATTGATGCAGCACAGATAAGAGCTAGAGTACAGCTTCATTGTGTACTTATTAGCAGATTATTTTTTTTTTGCATTAGTGAACTATATAATTTTATGATGTCAAATGGAAAAGTGTGAAAAGCCTTAAATCTGGTATTAGATCACAAAACATGTGGGACATTTGTGTCCTTGACATTTGTGAAAATCTATAAGAAATTGTCAAAAATGCAACACTGAAACCATCTGCAGTTTGCTTTACTGCCTTAACAGTTAACACTGTGTGATTGCTACTTAGCTTAGATTTATACATCCAATCAGAGAGTAAAGGATCAGGGTAGGATAGTTTACTTGGTGATACCTGGAGAAATTAGGCACTGCACTGTAGGAAAATACTGTTGAACTTTTCAGGCAAGACACAAAATACTGGTGGAAAAAGAACAGAAGCGTGTCTGAGGGTAAATTAGTGTGGTGGTTAAACTTCACGTTCATTTAAGGAATAGTGTTCCTATTACGAACAGTTCCTTACAGGCTGAAATGGGAAAATCTGCTTTGAGAAAAAGGAGCCATTCACTTTTTTCATTAATAAAGATCTCTTCTGATCCCATATTTTAAATCGGAAAATATTACTATAGCACGTTGTTAATTATGTTGGCAGGCTGAGGCTGAACACAATCAGTCGGAAGGTGTCCAAAGTCTTACTAATTTTTAAGAAAGTTTTTTCTATTATACCTTTGGTTAAAAGCAGTTCTATAGAGTTACAGGCCAGCCTGTTGAATTGTTACTTTGCACTGGGCAAATTCGAGCTCTTTGCTTTTGTTTCCTGTTGTGAAACGAGAAGCCTGTGTTAGCTCCAGAGCATGCCTGACTTTGAAGGTCACCAACAGGGTCAGTCTGAAAGCTTTAATGCAACTCTAGGTACGTTTATGAAACCAAGATAGAACAGAAGGCTAAATATTGAGAGTAATTTGTATTCGAAACTACTGTTGGAAGAACGACTTTGCAGTTGAAGTTCAGGCAGCTAAGATTTAAATTTCTTAAATACTCATATACTTTTATACAGACACTGAAGCTTAAGTGGACAAGCCCAGAGATTTTGTTGGTACCATTAGACTCTGGAGCTGTTGATCTTCAGCTGTCTCAGATTTGGGCCCATTATATGTTGATTCTGTCCTCTTCCTTTGCAAGTGACCTGCTTGTTCATCTTTTGCCATGAATAAACTGGGGATACAGCTGAAATCTCTGCTTGTTGAATTTCATGTTCAGTTGCTGTGTTCAGTTGCCTTGTGCAGTGGGAAGAGCAGCTGAGGGGGTTTGCTAATTTTCTATCTTTTAGGCCATGAAGGCACCAGAACTGAAGGAAAAATTGGAAGAATCTGAAAAACTAATAAAAGAGCTAACAGTCACCTGGGAGGAAAAGCTAAGGAAAACAGAAGAAATTGCACAGGTATTTCAGAAATTTTGAGGTGAAAAACCCAGATAGTGCAAGTCAGGTGAATTGCATGAGCTTTAGTGGACTATGCTGTCTTTCCCACCAGCTATTTAAAATTCTTCTGGACTTTTGTCCTTTCATTTCTGGTTTTGGGTTGGGTTTTTTTTTTGTTCTTTTTAAATCTAAATTGCATTAGAATAATGATAGCTTGTGTCATTATATCATTGATAAAAGTTAATATTTTAGTTTAAATTAAAACATCAAAATATATTTGGGCAGCTCATTTATTTATAAAACCACAGTGGGGTCTAGGACATCTTTCCCTTGAAGTGACTAAGAAAATGAAGAATTCCAGAAGGATCAGAATTTTGGGTGATAGTAATTGCTTTTTATTTTAGTGACTTTTTAACCAGAGAAGAAAAATATGTACGAAAATGTGTACATGCATTCATGAATGGTTATTTATCATTACTGTACTTAAAACAAGACCTCTGAATTCCGGTGCAGTTTTCCATCATTTCCATGATCTATAGCTTGGAGAACAAGTATTGTTTTCCCTTTCTAGTCGTAATGTTTCAGAGGGCATGCTTTGGTGCAACCCCTGTTTAAATTTATTAGAAAAAAAACCCCAACCAAACACCAAACTCAACCAGCCAAATAAAAAATCCTAACCCCCAAACTGAAGCAAAGCAAAAGACACGTGTGATTGAGTAGATGCCTTAGCTGTATTCATAATTATACTACAAAAGAATAAACCTAAACTGTGGCATGCTATTTTCTAAATGATGTATGATTATCCTTGTAATTGCAACTGAGACAAGGTTTTAACTAACAGAGATTCAAAGCCTGATTATACAACATAAATCATCGTGTTAGTTACAAGTAGCCCTAATAAAATCAATAGGGCTGCTTAGGTAAGTAAGTTCCACTTTGGGCAAGCACATGTTTGAAGGTTAGATCTAAATTTTACTGTTGGTATGTAAAAATAAATTCTGTTAAACATGCAGTACTTCACCAATGTCTTAAGTTCTGTTTCTGGTAGCAATATACAGAATGCATGCTCAGCACGTGCATCTTCAGCTTTAGTTCTGCTTTCATTTATTTGCTATACTGGTCTCTACGTATTGCCGCAGGCAAGATGAACCTGGGTTTGTGCTTGCAGGAGAGGCAGAGACAGCTAGAAAGTATGGGGATTTCCCTTGAGTCTTCAGGTATCAAGGTGGGGGATGACAAGTGTTACCTGGTGAACCTGAATGCGGATCCTGCGCTCAATGAGCTTTTGGTTTACTATTTAAAGGTAAGAATGTGAACAGAATGAAGGAATGCTTGTTTATTGTTCTGAATTCTTGGCTCAATTGCTTATTCAGGGTCTATTTAGATACTTTTAAGACTAGTTGCAGTACAATAGGATAGGCCTCCTCCTACTGTCTAGGCTTTTGTTCTCCCTGTGCAGTTCAGCTTCATTGTTTTCCTGATCATCTCCTGATTGCCAACAGTGGAGAAGTGCTGTGTGTGCCAGTGATGAGAAAAATTCTAGCTTTTCCAGACAGGATGTGAATGGAATTGTCTTTTGCGCTCAACTTGAAGCAAGAGCTTCATGTCAGATGCTTCTTTTTGTTAGTGAACTGAGGATTGCTTTAAATACTCAATGCGTTAATCATAGAAAGATGATGTTTAGTAGTAATCAGTAAGACTAAACATAGTTTTTGATGACAGAAAAGCTTAAGGGAAAGGGAGGGGAAAATTGGTTAAAAATGTACAGAAACGTATTTTCCTAGTGCCACTAGCTTTCACACCATTCTGTTTAGCATAGTCTCGTATCAGAGTGAAATACTGTCAAATACAGACCTAGTAAGTTTGTAAGGAAATGTGAGCTCCTTGTCAGTAAGAGATGAAAAACTATCCTGTCTGTTTTTCTAGTTACTTTTCTGCTTTAGTGGCTGAGATAGGGCTTCTGCATTTGAAGAGTAGCAAGTAAAGCACAACTTCTCTTAACAACAGCAAAGTAAAGCATTTCAGCAGAATTTACAGTAGAGATTAGTATGTTTAGTGGAGTTGCTACGACTGTTTTCTGAAAAGCAGCCAACTCTGTGCGCCTTGTTCTACTATCCATGTTGACCTCTATTATACATGTCTATATGACACGGCTTGTTTTTTTCATAATAAATTTGTAATTATTGCTTGTATGCAAGAATAGAGAATATTTTTAAATTTGAATTTGCTTGTCAACTGTTTTATTTTGCTTTATCTAAAATCATATGATGATAAAGTGCAGAGCAGAAGAACAGTTTGTGTCTGATCTTTACAGTCTTCAAATCTGCTGTGGCACCATTTCTGCTCTACAGAAGTGCTTAGCAAAAGAGAGCACGTAGATTGTGCAGTCTTAGTGCTTTAGCCAATATTTTCTTAGTTATATAAACAATGATAGGTTGCTTGTTGCTTAGTAACAGCTTATTTTCTAGGATCACACAAGAGTTGGTGCAGATACCTCTCAGGATATACAGCTCTTTGGCATAGGAATCCAGCCAGAGCACTGTGAGATTGATATTGCTTTAGATGGAGAAGTTACACTCACACCAAAAGAAAATGCAAGGTAAGGAAGATCAGCAGCACTTTCCAGGGGAGTGTTGGCTTTTCTTTACCAGAAGATAACTTGCATGCATTTTTATCCTGCGTAGTCAGAAGAATGTTCGTTCTGATCCATAAGTAGCTTCAATATAGGTGACTTAAAC
Organism: Falco punctatus; assembly: GCF_963210335.1. Lineage (NCBI taxonomy): Eukaryota > Metazoa > Chordata > Aves > Falconiformes > Falconidae > Falco > Falco punctatus. The sequence continues at coordinate 98,798,568 of NC_137582.1, read as the reverse complement.
ATAAGTTTAAGATACTTAAATACATGAAAAGATACTTAGAAGTGAAATTTAGTGATACAACTGAGATTTCCCTACGCGTGTAGACACCCACCCACCCTGCAGCATAGCAGGCTATCAGTGGTGTGGCTGAGAATAAACCATTGCAAGGTGGTGTTCGGTAGGAATGAAGGGCCATTGCTTGGCTGTATCCTGGGTGGTAATAAGATCCCCGAGATGCTGCTGGCTATCCTGACCCATGCAGTGGGGTAGTAGGCTGTGGCTTGGTGGGGGAGGATAAATTGTGCCTCCTGAGTAGTTCCTGCTGTAAAGCTCAGTATTTTGTGAGAAAGAGGTGTTATAAAGATCTCAGGATCTTGAAATTCTTTTCTAAATCTTTAATTACTGTTGCATCTAGTAAATATGCAGTCACATTTTTCCTTTTGTTTCTACTTCTGTAATTTAATAATTTTTCAGTCTGGGGGCACTGTGGCTTCCTGGATGGAATTGTAAATGTCTTCATCACTTCATCGCCAGT